>NC_057798.1:617409707-617479007 GCF_018294505.1 Triticum aestivum
GACTATATACGACATACATGCCTACGTTACATTGATGAATTAGAGCTATTATGTATCGCTCTAGGTTGTGACTGTTACATGGTGAATATCATTCAACACAAATATCAATCACTAATCCAATGCCTACGCTTTTCGCGTATTGATCTTTGCTAAGTTACTTTTGTTGCTGCTGTTACAATCACTGTAAAACTGCTACTGTTACCATTACTACCAAACTATCATATTATTGTGGTACTAAACACTTTGTTGCAGATATTTAGTTCTCTATGTGTGATTGAATTGATAACTCAACTGCTAATACTTAAAAATATTCTTTGGCTCCTGTTGTGTCGAATAAATAAATTTGGGTGAAATACTACCCTTGAAGACTGTCGCGATCCCCTATACTTGTGGGTTATCAAGACTTTTTCTGGCGCCGTTGCCGAGGATCATAACTCTATTTGCTGAGTCACTTGAGAATTATGTCCGTTGATCACTATGAAGAATCTGAAAGATACTTGAACCAAGACCGTTCCCTCTAAGACGAGAGGAGGTAAGGAACTGCCATCTAACTCTGCACTTGTTTCACCTTCTGTTTGGAGTAGACTTGCGACACCACCGCCTGCTATTAATTCTAATATTCCGCAAGTAATTAATGATGCTACTTCTGCTATAAATGATGCTTGTGGTGATGCTACTACTTTGCTTTACAGTACTGTGCCACTAGGTGAATTTTGATGAATAACTTGCTAAAGCTAAAGAACTCGAAACTGCTGAAACTGATGAGAATTATGATTCACCTTTTATGCCTAGATCTCCTACTATAGTTGAAATACCTGAGGGTTATGTTATGGATGGGAAGATAACTAGAGAAATTCTTGCTTGTAATGATAGCGATGATGTTAAGAAATTATTGAGAAAAGTCTATGATGGAGAAAATGTAATATGATCCTAAGTTCGCTACTTCTCCTATCTTTGTTACTGATAAGGATTATGAATTCTCTGTCTATCGGGTGGTTGGTGCGACATATGCCAAAGGATGGCTAATCATTGTGGGATCTAGTAAGACATCGTCGGTGCCTGGAAACGGGATGAGGTAAAGACATGCACGCTGGCGGATCTTACTCAGGTTCAGGGCTCTCCTAGGAGATAACACTCCTAGTCCTGCTTTGCGGGGTCTCCGCATGGTTACTAAATCAACAAGTAGCTACAAGAGGCTCCTTGAGTTGTTCGGCTAAGGAGGAAGAAGGGCAAGGCTAGCACTACTCCTCTTTCTACATGGGGTGTGTGTGGTCTAATAGCTGAACCCTTTGCATCGGTGCCCTGGGGGGTTTATATAGGCCTACCCCCAGGGGGTACAATGGTAATCCGGTTGGGCGTAGGCCTAGGCCGTCAGTGTCTGTGGTCGCCGGCTTCTCCACCGGCTACTAGGGCCCGCCACTTGTGGGCCGTACTGACAACCTGTCATGGGGGCATGGCAGCTCTGCCATGGGTGATGTCATGGTCAACCTGGCAACAGTGTCGCGCCGGGGGAGGGACAACCGCCCGGTACGTTGCACTATGGCCACGCCTGCTCCGGGATTCGGGGGTGGCTGGCTACACTGTAGCCACGCCCCGTCTTGTCGCCGTTATGTGGGTGCGAACTTTTGAGGGCACAGGGATGGGCCGCTTGCTAGGAGCCGACCACTCTGGTGGCTGCTTGCTAGGAGTCGGACAACCCTGGGGCCGGTTTCTGGGCCTTGCCGCCTTCTTGCAGCCGGCCGCTTGGACCAGCCGGCCACAACAAGGCGGCCTTTCATCTTGGAGGCTTGAGGGGCGAAGCAGGCCCCGATGTCTTGAAATGCCATGGGGTGCAGATGAGGCTACCCGTGGCTATTTAGTCCGACAGTAGTCCCTGAAGCTGGTGGGGTGTCGCGACTGAAAAAGCGAGAGGCCTCAACAGCTTCCTACTCTGAAGTGACGATAGCTAGGAGTCGGCTACGAGCAGGCTTGCCGCCTTGAGGGTTTTGAAACATGAAGGCGGGAGCCAGGTGGCGCGCTTGCCGGGCGTCGAGCCGGCCGCCCGCTGCCTGCGCGCCATATGGCTCAGCCTGCTAGCCCACGCGCGCGACGGAACGTCGCCGCAGGCTAGGGCCCACCATCGCCGTGCCTCGGCCCACGCGCAGATCTGTTATGGCTGAAGCGGGCGGTTGGCATTCCGGGCGTGGTTAAAGCATGCCGTTATGGCGCGATAAACGCGGGATCGTGGGGACGTGGACGCAGTTAATCCCATGACCCCCCATGCCTCGCCCCCTCGGCTTCACTGTTTGGGGCTATAAGTAGGGGGGAGGGGAGAGGTAGGCGCACGCGTGCCCACCTTCTCCTTCGCCATTCTCTTCTTCCTCTCCTTCCTTCTAGTGCTGTTGCTTGCCATCGCGGTCTCCAGCCACCCTGCTCCATTGCGGCTCCACCGCAGGCTCGCTCTCTTGCAGTCGCACCTTTTCTCCGCCAAGCTCCACACACCCATGGTGCACTCCGAAGCGTTGGGCGGGTTCGTCGTTCATGAGGACCACATCGACTTCCTCCGCCAAATGCGGCGGTTGCCCGGCGCGGATTATGTGAGGGTTCGCCTAGCGCCCGAAAGGGAAATCTCGCAGGCGCCGGAGGAAGGCGAGCGTGTCATCTTCCGGTCGCACTGCATGTGCGGCTTCGGCCTGCCGGCAAGCGGCTTCTTGCGCTCCTTCCTCAAATTCTACGGCCTCCAGCCGCACCACCTCACGCCAAACACGGTGGTGTTGTTGTCCGCCTTCGTCACCCTCTGCGAAGGCTTCCTCCGCATCCTCCCCACCCTCGAGCTCTAGGGCGAGTTCTTCTATACAAAGCTCGGCACCGTCTCCAAGGGGGTAGCGCCACAGTGCGGTGCCTTCATCGCGATGCGGAGGCCGGCTGCAAAGAACCCCTTCCCGCCCATTACGCTGATACACTCGGTCAAGATGTGGCAGCAGTCGTACTTCTATGTGAAGAACGTCCACCCGGAGGCCGACTTTGTCAGCCTACCGGCCTACACAGCCGGCCCGCCGGCTGGATCGCGCGTGAACTGGTCGTACAAGCCCAAGACGCTGTCGGCCATCTCCGCCGCGGCCATCGAGCGGCTCAAGGTGATGACGAGGGTGGAAGGCCTCACGGGGGTGGACCTGCTGACCGCCTTCGTGGTGCGCCGGGTGCTCCCCCTTCAAGGTCGGACGCACACGATCTGCCAAATGAGCGGGAATCGAGACCCCAGCCAGATGAGCACCAAGGAGATGCCACACGCGGAGGTGGCTCACTTGGTGAACCACATTTCGAACTCCAAGCTCCCAGCGGAGGAGTGGCGGTTCGGCAAGGAACCGTACTCGCGTGCACATCCGCCGCCTGCTGTAAGTCTTCACTCCTTCTCTTTATTTTTTAGTTGTTGCGTTCTTGTATGCCGTCTGACCAGTCGGCTACTACACAGAATGCCATCTTCCAGTTGGCGGTCAGCGCCGCGGGGCATACCCATGAGTATCTTGCCGATCGGGCGGAGAGCAATGCGGACGACCCTGACTTGGGGGCGGCCGCCCTCATGGATGACGATGCCACGGGTGGTGGTGGCGGGGCAGGCGGCTCTGGAGGTGGAAGCGACATCGAGGACTGGCCGGATGACGATGAGGAGGGCGTGCCGCGCCGTCAGACATCCATTGACTAGGCGGCCGTGAGCTCGTCCACCGCGTCAGCTGCTCTAGGCAGCGCGCAAAAACACTGAGTTGCACCGTCAAAGTACGACAGTCGGCCAAAGAAGCCCAGGGGCTCGGCGGTGGCGACTAGGCGGGAGGAGGCCGCCGCGAAGGCAAACCGCCTTCGGAAGGTGGTGATGGAGCCCATGATGGTATCCGCGTAAGTATTTGATTTCCCTTATGCTTTCTTCTTCTTTTTCGCTTGCAACTTCATTCTGAGCTCTTTTTGGTTTGCTTGGTTTAGGGCCCCGCTTTCTCTTGAGCGGTCTGGTGCTGCCTTCGTGGTTGGGCGGCCGAGGGCTCTGCCAACACCCGCCGGGTGGACCTGCACGCCGAGCCCCAGGCGGCGACGGAGAGGAATGCGCAGGAGGCGCGCCAGGAGCGCGATGAGGCTGAGCGACAGGAGGCGGCGACGATCAAGGCGGCACAGGAGGAGGCGGATGAGGCCGCCAAGGCGCAAGCCGATGTCGCGGCCAAGGCGTAACCAGAGGAGCCCGCACGCGGTCAACCCCTGCAGCTCGTCATCCCCCTCTATGCCGTGCCACCCACACCTAAATTCTCGGTGCTTCCCGAAGGAGCCGGCGGCAACCAACCGACCATGGAGAGGGAAGGGGGCGACGACATTGCCCTGGAGGCGGAGGTGCCACCGTCGGTGTCGATCGTCGAAGATTAAGGCGGCTGGCCTGACGCACCACCGGTGCCACCGACTGGTGGTGACCTGGCGGCGGGAACCGACCCCGCGGTCCGCTCTCCAGCGCATCGACGCGTGGCGGAGGCGGCTTCGGCGCCACGGCCGTAGGAGGTTGGGTGCGCGAGCTCATCGGACCTGGAGGTGGAGGCCTCTAGCATCAGATTGCCAGAGTAGACGCCTGGTGGTGGGACAGCCGTGCTGAACATGGCAACGCGGGATGTCCGGGCTCGGCTCCAGGCTCAGGCCGCCGCCCTCCATACCTACAACCAGGAGTTCCTGATGTCGCGGATGGCCATCCTGGTATGTTTATTTGCCTTTGATTCTTGTATTCTTCCGTGGGGGCGCGTCAGCGCACCCACTGGTTATAGTCCTCGAGTTCCGGGCCAGCTGCTGAGCAGGCAACCTGGAACTTCCAAGTAGGTTCGGGTGCTGACTTGTTTTCTTTCTTGTTTGCTCTTGTTGCAGGTATATCACAATCTCCACGCGGCCGCCTTCAACTCCCACGTCCGGGAGCTGGCTCAGAAGACGGCAGACTTGTCCGAGAGCCGGAGTAAGCACTCAGCCTTCTCTCTCTTGCGGGGGCGCGTCAGCGCACCCGCTGGGTGTCACCCGAGATTCGAGCCGACTGCTAAGCAGTCGGGCCGGATCTCTTCTAGTGACTTCTCATTTTCTTTCTTGCTCACCAATTATTCTTCTTTGCTATCTTTGCACAGGCCAACGCCGGTCTGCAGCAAAAATTGGGCGAGGCCCAGACCGCGTTGTGTGCCAAGGAGGAGGAGTGCAGCAAGCTGGCCTAGGAGCATGACCGTCTGGTCAAGAAACTAGCCAACCAGGAGGAGCTTCACAAGGCGGCCCTCCAGAAGGTGAAGGACAGCGAGACCGCCCTCCAGGCCGAGTACGAGCCCCAGGCGGCGAACTCGGCCAATACAGAGAGGGCGCTGAACGACGGCTAGGGCCGGATCGAGGACATGGTCGACGGTGAGTTGTTCTCCTCTTTACTTTGTCTGCCACCTGTTGTACGATCCGGATTCCGACTTCTTATCTCTTTCTTTTTTCATCTTGCACAGAGTACTTCCCTGGCTATGCCGTCGTTGCCAGCCAAGCCATCGAAGCCAGCCACAAAGAGCAGAGGCAGGCTGGCGCGGAGATCGTGCCAAACGCTCATAGGACGCTTGACGAGCAGCTCCTCGCCATCCAGGCCCGTCTCCAGCCGGCTCACCGGATGCTCCGCCGGCTATAGCGTGTCGGGGCCGAGGTGGTCTCCGCCCTCTGGCCAGGCATCGAGGCTCCGTGCACCCCCAGTCGGGCTACCGACTGGCTGGACACGGCAGTCAGACGCTTTGAGGCGTGGAAGGCTTCTTCGGCCCGGGTAGGCGCAAGGCGGGCCTTGGAGTTCGTCCGGGTGTGGTACCCTGGGCTAGATCTAGCCCAGTTGGCCACGTTCCGGCAGGAAGCCCATGAGGAGCTTGTGGCGGTGAGGCCTCCTCTCATTTTCCGTGCTGCGGCGATCACCGACTACACCGACACCAGCATCTTCGTCCCTAAGATGAACGAAGAGGGTGCCGAGCTGCCGTCGGACTTGTTCGGGCTGAACCCGGAGGATGGCGAGGACTCGGCGGAGAAGATCGCCTCGAGCGACGAGGGCGAAGACGAGGAGAGCGACGATGGTGAAGACGTCGCGCCAGAAGGCGGAGCAGACGGCCAGCCTCCACTCGACCGCGCCTCAAACAACAAGCCACGTGCGAGAACACCGGCTGCTACTGGGGACGACATGGTCGAGACTCGCCAGCCGGCGACTCCACCCACCGGCGTCACCGACTACACCGACCTGCCGGGCTCTCCTGCTGCGCCCTTGGCCTAGGCGGCCGTCTTATCCTTAGCTTTCTTCTGCCTAGTAGCCTTTTGAACAACATTTGTTAAACTCACGCAGTTCCACCCGCTGGGGGTGTATTCAAACTCTGTTGAATTCCGGCTTGGAAGCCTTTCATATGTAAAATATTATTCTTCATGTGTTATGCTTGTGCTTGACTCCGACTTCACTTGCTTTTCAGTCTTCTTGGCTTTTTTCCTTTGCCGCCCTCCCTTGGCTGCCGCCTTGCCAACCGGACAGCCGCTCTGCGGACTGTGGCTGGGACAAGTGCTTGGCCGTTTGGGAGAACAAGTACTTCAGCTTTTTGGGACGTAGCAAGGCGAGTGAGAAGCCGGTCGGCCGGCTGCTCAGCAGCCGATCGTCAAGGCGGGGAGCCGACTTATGTTATGTAGGTGCATTGGTCCTTAGCCATTTTTCGTGTGGGCACCATTTCTTCCTTTGGCTCTTGCCAGCCAAACAGTCGCTCTACAAGTTGCGGCTTCTGGCAAGAGGGGGCTTAGATGCCAATACACTACTTGTCTGACTGTGGGTAGCACCGACATAATATAAGGTGGCAAGCCTTCGGGCCGACTGGTCGGACCCGATGCAAGGCGAGAAAAAAGTGTAATAACACATTCACAGGCATAGAACTTATCGTATATGTCGGTGTTCTGGGAACGGGGGTCCCCAGACTTGCCTGCCTGCGGCCTGCGGCGTGGCTCAAGGGGCGGCCCAGCGCGGCCCATCTTCCTTAGCACAAGCTCAAGACCCTCGCGAGGGGCCAAGCCTCGCGGGGTGGACGACAAGGAGCCCCCTCAGGCACGACCTCGTCAGGCTGGCTCGCGAGGAGGCAGAGAGATCAAGGTGGGGTACCTCACGAGGTGCCTATGACGCAAGCCATGACGACCATGGGCGCTAGGCGAGCGCCAGCCCGCACAATGTCCTTCTTTCCTCTTTGGTGCAAAGGGAGAAAGCGCAGACGAGAGCATCAAGCAAAGGCATCCATTTCGGTGCAACAAGACCAAGACCAGCAGAACGGCAGGAAGGAAGTCATCGTGGAGCCCAGGAAGGCGTCACCACCAGAGCCTTTGGCAGGCGAGGACCAACTTTAGTCAGGATAAGTGTACTAGATGTTCCCCTTCAAAATGGCCAATTGTTGGCACCCTTCCCGCTCAATATTTGGGAAGAGGCCCAGGGCCTTTGCCTATAAATAGGACTAGCCACTCCCAGGGTAGAGGCATCGGATCCAGAGGGTGACTGAACTCCCCCTAGTAGTTCATCACACCAGCCAAGAACAGACCCTCGCGAGGCTGTTCTTCCTTGTACTATTCATCATCAGCCCAAGAGGCAATCCACCACACCACACACTGGAGTAGGGTATTACACCACAATGGTGGCCCGAACCAGTATAAACTCTGTGTCTCTTGTGTTGTTCCTTTGATTGCTTAGATCATAGCGAGGCGGTGAGGAGCAGGTAGGTAATGGGCGAAATCTCCGCGTGCACCCCAGTGTTCGAATCTAGAGGGTCTGCCGGAACCCGAAATCCGACATTTGGCGCGCCAGGTAGGGGTGCGCCGGAATTCGTCTTCCGCCGCCCTGATCTTCACCGACCATCGCGTCCATGTCAGACGCTCGTCAGGCCCGCGCCGAGCGCCGAGCCGCTCTCGCTTCCCGCGTCGCCCAGACGGCCCCCGTTGGCGGCCACCCCCGCCATTCCCCATCGCCTGCCATCAACGCCGCCACCGGCCCGGCGGGGAACAAGCAGCATGCTTCGTCCCAGCATTCGTCCATGAGGTGAGACGGCCACACTGCCACTCCCTCGCTTGCCCCAGCTGGTTCTTCGTCCCCCGCGCCCCGCGCAGCCATGGAGGCTCGAGCTGCGCTCATCGCGGCAAACGAGCTCCTACGCTACGCCCAGTCGACAACGTCTACGAAGAGTGGCTCGACCGCATCGCCGAGCTCGTCCGCGCCGTCCTTCTCGCTGCATCGTGCCCCGCCCTGCGCGGGCAATGAAGCTCCGGGGGCGCCTCAGCCGCCTCCCCCTCAAGAAGGCGCCCTGGCCCCAAGGCGCGTGGCCCCTGGGCGGAACCCGCTCCGTCCGGCGCCAGCACAGCAAGAGCGGAGCTGCCAAGAGGTCCCTCGCCCCCAAGAAGCTGCCCGAGTGCTCCCTGCTCCGGTCCATCACGACCACGCTCCTGTTCCAGCACGCCAAGACCCCGCGCTGCTCCCAGCTGCAGCGCATGGGGACCCGCAAGACCGAGCTCTTCATCACCAGAGGCCTCCCGTGGCCATAGCAGGCTGCTGCGCCTTCACCACCGAGCTGCGCAACGTCGCGTGGCCCTGCAAGTTCAAGCCAGACCTGCCTCCTCGCTACGACGGCACGGCCAACCCTGCGGAGTTCCTCCAGCTCTACGAGCTGGGCATCGAAGCCGCCAACGGGGACGAGAAGGTCATGGCGAACTGGTTTCCCATGGCACTCAAGGACGGGGCCCGCACCTGGCTCCTGAACCTGGCTCCTGGCACGATCTCCTCCTGGGGCGAGATGCGCACCTGTTTCATCGCCAACTTCCAAGGTACTCGCGACCGGCCACCCGCCATGAGCGACATGCGCCGCATCAAGCAGCAACCAGGGGAGACCCTGCAGAAGTACATCCAGTGCTTCAAAAACGCACGTCTCAAGATTCCCAAGGTGACCGAGGAGGCCATCATCTCAGCCTTCTCCGACGGCGTGCATGACGTCAAGATGAAGGAGGAGCTGGCGATGCATGAAGATCTGTGCACTTTCTTGGAGCTATTCAACTTGGTGACCAAGTGCGCCAGGGCTGAGGAAGGGCGCCTTTCCCTCCTCGAGCTGCCAGCCGCAGACCCAGAAGAGAAGAAATCCAAGGCCAAGGACGTGAAGTGCAAGGGGGCTGCCGTGCTCGTGGCAGAACCAGACACCAAGCGGGGCAAAGATCATCCAGAGTCTTTCAAAGGCAGCCGGTACTGTGTGTACCACGACCTCCACACCCACAACACCAATGAATGTCAAGAGCTCCGAGCCGTGCGAGAAGGAAGGATCGGCCGACGCCCCGACCGCAACGATCGTGGCTACGGCCGAGGAGGAGGAAGGAACGCAGGACGCTGGGAAGACCACGGCCCTCGCCAAGGGTGGCGCGACCGACCTCACGAGGATCGCTGGCAGGATTAGCCTCGTGAGGGAGACTGGAGGGATCAGCCTCACGAGGATCGTCCACAAGGAAATGCAGGCCTCCCTCCACTGCCGCCGCAGCCAAGGAGAAACGAGGACCATCATTAGGATGAGGGGGCTGGGGGCTTCCAGGAGCCGCGCGTGACCGCCTGTATCCTGGGCGGAGCTCAAGCCCCAGCCTCTCAGCGCATCTTCAAGCAGTTCGCTCGCGAAGTGAATGCAGTCCTCCCTAAGCTCGAAGACACGCACCCTCTCAGGTGGTCGGCGTGCGCCATCATGTTCAGCTTAGCGGATCAGCTCAAGTGCGTGGCCATAGCCGGAGTCCTCCCGATGCTTTGCTCCCCAGTCATCAGCAACGTGCAAGTCACCAGGACCCTCATTGATGGCGGGGCAGGGCTCAACGTCCTCTCCGTAGATACATTCAACAATCTCCAGGTGCCTTACGATCAGCTTCAGCCAACCAAGCCTTTCTCCGGAGTCACCGATCGCTCCACGGTTCCGATTGGGCAGGTCCGCCTCCCTGTCACCTTCGGGGTGCGCAACAACTACCGCACTGAGCTCATCGACTTCGACGTCGCCCACATTCGCCTGCCGTACAATGCCATCCTTGGCTACCCAGCTCTCGCCAAGTTCATGGACGTGACTCATCACGGCTACAACGTCCTCAAGATGCCAGGAAGCGGTGGAGTCATCACAGTGCCCTGTGAAGAAAGAGACGCAGTGTGCTCCCTAGAGCGAGCTTTTCAGGCCGCATCACTTGAAGACCCAGATGGTGGGAGTGGGAGGCTCCCTGAGACCGCTCCCAAGAAGAACAAGTTATCGCCAGGCCCGACCCCTCAAGAGGCAGGCCCCTCAGGGTCTGCGCCTGCTCAGGGGGCACCTTTTTCTGTCGCATAGGAAGGCGTGCCTGGCGCCCTCCTCAAGCAAGGCTCGGGGGCTCCCTCCTAGAGGGCCACCGACCTTGCTAAGGTCGGGAGGGAGGCGCTTGGGCACCACTTGGAGGCGTGTTCCAAAACACGTTTCCCTCAGGAAGGAGCAAGGCAAGGAGGGCCAAACCCTCAGGAGTCCGTCAGTTAGATCACGCAGGAGTTACAGGAGTCAAGAGTCATGAGTGGCAGCCGCCGCTTACCCGCCGCAGCTCCTCATCCAGGTGAGGATGGCGGGCTGCGCATCTGCATCGACATCCCAGGGCTCAACCGAGCCGCCTCTTAGGAGCGCTTTTGGCCCTCACGCATGGGGCGCTGCGAAGGCCCTCCCCACAGCTACGTTCGCATGCCCTACGGCTTGCCAAACACAGCTGCTGTGCGCCAGCGCCTCATGAGGAGCATCCTGGAGGCTCAGGAGGCCAGGCGTTCCGCAGTCCTGGCAAAGATGGAGACGATCCGCGAGGAGTCACCAGCGCCTCTGGAGCCTCCCGAGGCTCCTGGGCCTGGGGCTCGTGAAGATCGGTTTCCACGGCCCACGACGTCCACTACTCCAACACCCCTTCGTCTTCAATGCTATCAGGTGACATCTTTCAAGTTTTGTTTCCAGCTGGGAGCGCCCCCAGGGCTGCATTATTCACAGGCTGCGTGGGTCCATCCCTGCGGCATGTATCCCCTTTTTTACCTTATGTTCCTAGCTTAGTTTGTTGGGGGCGCCCCTCGGGCTGCATCATCCCCAAGTCGCTCGAGCCAGACCCAGCGGCGTGTACCCCTCTTGCGTTTATTTTCGGGCCATGCATTCGACCCATCATGCTTGTTATTCGATGCCTGTGTGTGGCACCTCTTCTTCCTTCATGTCGGACACTTGCACGTTAAAGGGGGGGTACCTGAGCATCACGACTCAGGGCTCCTACTGGCTCTCTAGCCCTCACCCCCTGGCTTTGTCCACGGCATCGCGCCCTGGCAAACCAGCGACAGCTGAGACCCACTCGAGGGCCGGGACCTGATGATGTAGAGCATCGACATCTAACCGAGCTTATGCGTTAAAGGGGGGGGGTACCTGAGCATCGCGACTCAGGGCTCCTACTGGCTCTCCAGCCCTCACCCTCTGGCTTTGTCCACGACATCGCGCCCTGGCAAACCAGCAACGGCTGAGACCCGCTCGAGGGCCGGGACCCAAGGACGTAGAGCGTCAATTTGCAGGAACACATCACAAGATAAGGCCCAGTGCCAGGCGCAACCCGCCTAGAGGTAGGGCCCCATGAGTCCTGCACTGGCTCATGGGTGCCCAGATACACCTCCTCAGGCTCTACTGTGCCAGCCACGTGTCAGGGCGGGGCTGTACACGCCTCGGGGGCTCCTCCCGGAGGGGAGCCCCCTCCCACGCACCAGTGGAAGCACCATGCTCCGCGCTGGCTGACGACACTGCCGAGGAGCGGCTATACCCGTACACATACGGAAGCGCTATGCTCCGCGCTGGTGATAAACAACTGAGGGTGGCCCCCGGTCGCATCAACCTCAGGGAGCCCAGAGCTCAGTGTCCGGCCTCATTGCAACGCCTCCCCTCGGGAGTGCCGTGCGAGGGGGCTGGGCACGGGGGCTGCGCCTGGGTCACTCCCAGACGTACGCCACCTAGCCAGGCCCCTTGGGCCTGGTTCGTCGCGTGTCTCTCCCCGAGCGGAGCCAAGGTACGAAGGCCGTTCGAGCGTCAAGGGGGACTCCTGAGCATCACGACTCAGGAGCCTAACTGGTCATGTAGCCCCTCACTCCTTAGTTCCGAAAGGCTAACGGCGGTTGAGGTATGCGCGGGGCCGGGCTCTGTCGGCGTAGAACATAAGCAAGTAGGAAGAGCGCAAATTGCAAGGAATTCAAAAGCAAATATTACAGTCCATAACTGTTATCACAACACCAAACACAAGTTTAAACGCCTCCCCGAGGCATGGTGCATGTTGCAGGAGCTGAAAGTAGGACAGGAGCCACGACGGAGTCATTTGCTAGCGGCGGAGCTGCGCGGAGCGGGTTCGCCTCGTGGAGCCGCAGGACCGGCAGCGCCTCGCTTCGGCTTGGTGCTAAAGGCCCGGAACTTTGACAGCAGAGCCTCCGCACGACCCTTCACAGCCTCAGTAGCGGCAGGGGCAAGCTCGCCGCTCGCTGGCTCCAGCAGGCTGTCGAGGTCGACGTTGGGATCGCGAAGGTAGACGTGGGTAAGGACCCGCGTCAGCGCTGTAGAAGACAGGACACGCGCCTCGGCCTCAGCCGTAGGACTAAGGCCGAGGGTGACATCTTCAAGAGCACGGATTAGGAAGGGGAGCAACTTGGAGGGGCCGTCCTCGGCGCCGGCCAGCGGGCTTTCCAGGCCGCTGTCGTAAAGCGACTTCAGCAAGCCGCGAGCCTTCACCTCCATCTCCATGAAGGCCTCGCGGTCCTCGACAAGGACCCGCGCCTTGCCGTCCAGCTCGACCTTCCACGCCCCCAACTCCTGCTCCAGTGCGCCCAGGCGATCACGGCACTTGTTAAGCTTGGCGTCTTGGTCCTTGACAGCCGCCTCGCGAGTCTTCATGTCTTCCTTCTTCTCTTGGCGGATGTGGACCTCCTTGGCAAGCTCGTCCCGCAGGCCCTGTAGCTCACTCTCTAGCGCCTTGCAACGGCCTTGGGCATCGGCCGCCTCCCTCAAGGCGGGCGTACAAGGGCAGCGGGAACCCTGGCGGCGGCCGCTCGCATAAAGGCCTCGACACCTCCTACCGCGCGCCCTCATCTCGGCGGCAGAGGACCAACCGCTTCTTCGGTGGAAGTGGGTCAGGACCCTCTCGGGGGGCCTTTCCCTTCTCTTCTACGGAGAACCGGTGGATGGGTGCCATCAGCGTGAGACGGAGCAATGGCGAAGATGAAGAAGAGGAGGAGTAGAAGAGGAAGATGAACTGGAATGTCTCGCGCCGTTCTGTTCTTATAGCATGAGGAGGCCAACCGTCGGCTTCCACACGGAGCTGCCCACGTCCAATCAACTGCCACGTGGCGCCCGAGGCCGCGGGCTGATTAGGGCCTGCGGCGCTTCGCACTTGCCCCTTCGCTTCTCTGCTCAGCCAAGTCCGGGCGTGCCTTGGGCCCCGGGGCTACTGTCGGCGTTCTGGGAATGGGGGTCCCCAAACTTGCCTGCCTGCGACCTGCGACGTGACTCAAGGGTCGGCCCAGCGCGGCCCATCTTCCTCAGCACAAGCTCAAGACCCTCGCGAGGGGCCAAGCCTCGCGGGGTGGATGATAAGGAGCCTCGTCAGGCTGGCTCGTGAGGAGGCGGAGAGAACAAGGCGGGGTACCTCACGAGGTGCCCATGACGCAAGCCATGACAACCATGGGCGCCAGGCGGGCGCCAGCCCACACAATGTCCTTCTTTCCTCTTTGGTTCAAAGGGAGCAAGCGCAGGCAAGAGCATGAAGCAAAGGCATCCATTTCAGTGCAACAAGACCAAGACCAGCAGAATGGCAGGAAGGAAGTCATCGTGGAGCCCAGGAAGGTGTCACCACCAGAGCCTTTGGCAGGCGAGGACCAACTTTAGTCAGGATAAGTGTACTAGATGTTCCCCTTCAAAATGGCCAATTGGTGGCGCCCTTCCCGCTCAATATTTGGGAAGAGGCCCAGGGCCTTTGCCTATAAATAGGACTAGCCACTCCCAGGGCAGAGGCATCAGATCCAGAGGGCAACTGAACTCCCCCTAGTAGTTCATCGCACCAGCCAAGAACAGACCCTCGCGAGGCTATTCTTCCTTGTACTATTCATCATCAGCCCAAGAGGCAATCCACCACACCACACACTGGAGTAGGGTATTACACCACAATGGTGGCCCGAACCAGTATAAACTCCGTGTCTCTTGTGTTGTTCCTTTGATTGCTTAGATCATAGCGAGGCGGTGACGATCAGGTAGGTAGTGGGTGAAATCTCTGCGTGCACCCCAGTGTTCGAATCTAGAGGGTCTGCCGGAACCCGAAATCCGACAGTATAGATAAAAGAGGGTAGTCCCCGAGTGCTCCCCGGGGGACCCGATGTCTTGTACTTAATACAAAAGATAGCGTGGTACATACTGCATAAACTGTAAAATCTTCGAAGTAGGTTCGCGTTCCATGGGCACTCTGATTCCTTGCCGGAGTCGTCCCTCTTGCGCGCCCTGGGCTTCTGTGCATCGATCGGGTAGTAAGAGTCGTTGCCCAGGGCCTTGCTGATGACAAAAGGGCGTTCCCAAGGGGCCGAGAGCTTGTGCTGGCCGGCTATCTGCTGGATCAGCCGGAGCACAAGGTCTCCCTCTTGGAAGGATCTTGGCTTGACATTCCGACTGTGGTAGCGGCGCAGACTCTGCTGGTAGATGGCGGACCGGCTGAGTGCTAACAGTCGATCCTCTTCCAGCAGATCGAGCCGTCTTCTCGTGCTCCCTTTGCTTCCGCCTCCGTGTACATGGTGACACAAGGTGAGTCGAACTCAATGTCGGTTGGGATGACAGCCTTGGCACCATATACGAGGAACAAGGGAGTGAAGCCGGTTGACTTGTTTGGAGTGGTACGCAGGCTCTAGAGGACGGCTGGCAGCTCATCGATCCAGCAGCCGGCTTAACGCTCCAGTGGCTCGACCAGTCGGGGCTTGATGTCGGAGAGGATGAGGCTGTTTGCTCGCTTGACTTGGCCGTTTGGCTGCGGATGGGCAACAGACGCTAAATCCAGCCGGATGGCTTGTGTTGCGCAAAAACGGGCCAATGATCCTTTGGCAAAATTCGTGTCGTTGTCGGTGATGATGCTGTGTGTTACACTGTACCGGACGGTGATATCTGCAATGAAGGTCACAACAGTCAGCCCGTTCAGCTTCTTGATTGGCTTGGCTTCAATCCACTTGGTGAATTTGTCGACGGTGACAAGCAAATGAGTCATGCTGCCTCGCACTATCTTGAATGGGCCCACCATATCCAGCCCCCATACGGCAAAGGGCTGGGTGAGGGGGATGGTCTTGAGTGCTGAGGCCGGCAAGTGTTGCTTGGAACTGAATACTTGGCACCCTTTGCAATGCTTGACCAAGTCTTTGGCGTCGTCCAAAGCAGTCGGCCAGAAAAGACCATGGCGGAAAGCCTTGGCAACAAGTGATCTTGAAGCCGCGTGGTGACCGCATTCGCCTTGGTGTATGTCTTTGAGGATTGATATGCCCTTCTCTGGCTCTATGCAACGCTGGAAGACTCCAGTCACACTGCGCCTGACAAGCTCTCCGTTTACTATTGTGTAGGCTCTTGCCCAGCGCAGGACTTGCCGGGCAGAGATCTCATTAGTCGGCAGATCTCTGTTTACTAAGAAGTTGAGGATGGGTTGCGCCCATGATGGAGCTGTGACTTCTTCCACTACCAGCACAACCACTGTAACTAGGGCGGTTGGGTTGGGGTTGGCCACCGCTTGCTATGTCGTTGAAGTCCCCGGGCCGACTGCTCCAGTCCCCGGGCCGGGTTCTGAAGTCCCTGAGCCGATTGCTGAGGGCCCCAAGTCAAACCTGACAGTTCCTGGATCAACCGGCACAAAGATGGAGTCTGATTCTGGCGAAGGCTTGATGGACGGCTTGAGGAGGCGCTGAAGGGAGACGCCGGCTGGTATGGCTTGCCGGGTGGAGCTGATTTGTGCCAGGGCATCTGCTTGCTCATTGTCGGCCCATGGCACATGAAGGAACTCACAGCCTTAGAAGTATCCGCTGAGTTGCTGGACGAGGAAGTGGTAGCTTGCCATGTTTGCATCTTTGGCATCCTAGTCGCCGGATGACTGTTGGACCACCAAATTCGAGTCGTCGTAGCACAGGATCCGGCGGATGCCGAGCTCTTTGGCCAGCCGGAGCCCATGTATGAGCGCCTCATACTCGGCCACATTGTTGGAGGCAGCGAAGTGGATTTGCAATGTGTATCTGAGCGTGTTACCCTTGGGAGAGGTGACGACGATGCCGGCTCCCAGACCAGTGCGCATCTTGGAACCATCAAAGTGCATCCGCCAATGGGTGGAGTCGGGTGCTGGTGGCAAGTACTGGGTCTCAGCCTAGTCGACGAGGAAGTCGGCCAATACTTGGGACTTGATAGTGGTGCGAGGCTGGTAGAAGATGGTATATGGGGCCAGCTCAATGGCCCATTTGGCCACCCGGCCAGAAGCATCTCGGCTGCCCATGATGTCGGCAAGTGGGGCAGTGCAAACAGCCGTGATAGGGTGCTCTTGAAAGTATGGCTTCAGCTTCTTGGCGGCAAAGTACACGCCATAGCACATCTTCTGGTAGTGGGGGTAGTTCTGCTTTGAGGCCGACAATACCTTGCTCAAATAATACACAGGCCTCTGGACCGACTGTGCCTTGCCATCTTCTGGGCGCTGCACCATGATGACTGTGTTGACCACCTGGCTGGTTGCAGCAATGTAAAGGAGCATGGGCTCTTTATCAGTCGGAGCTGCCAAGACAGGCAGTGTGGTCAACATCTTCTTCAGCTGGTGAAAAGCCTATCCGCCTGATCATTCCACTCGAAGTGAGTGGTTTTCTTCATGAGTTGGTACAAGGGAAGAGCCTTCTCTTCCAGCCGACTGATGAAGCGGCTGAGGAATGCTAGGCACCCAGTAAATTTCTGGACATCTCGCAGTCGGGTAGGTATCTCCATTCTCTCGCTGGCTTTGATCTTGACAGGGTTGCACTCAATGCCGTGTTCAGAGACCAGGAAGCCAAGGAGCTGGTCGGATGGTACTCCAAAAACGCTTTTCTTCGGGTTGAGCTTGATCTGAAAATGGCGCAAGTTGTCAAATGTTTCCTTGAGATCTTCCAACAGGGTGCCGCACTTCTTTGTCTTCACCACAATATCGTCTACATAGACATGGGCATTTTTGCCGAGCTACTTGAGGAGGCACTTCTGCATGTAGCACTGAAAAGTGGCACCTACATTTCTCAAGCCGAATGTCATGGTCAGGTAGCAGAAGTCTCCGAATGGTGTGATGAAGGCGGTATTCAGGCGGTCAGCCGGGTCTAGCTTGATCTGGTGGTACCCTGAGTAAGCATCCAAGAAACTCAACAGCTTGCATATGGCTGTGGAGTCTATCACTTGATCAATCCATGGCAAAGCGAATGGATCTTTGGGGCAGGCTTTGTTGAGGCTAGTGTAATCAATGCACATGCGCCACTTGTTGTTCTTCTTTAGTACAAGGACTGGGTTGGCTAGCAACTCCGGAAAAAACACTTCCATAATGAAGCCGATTGCTAGGAGCCGGGCTATCTCTTCTCCAACAATTCTTCTCTTCTCTTTCGACTGTCGGCAGAGAGGTTGCTTGACCAGCTTGGCGTCTGCTCTGACATGTAGCTTGTGCTCGGTGAAATCCTTCGAAACACCCGGCATGTCCTTGGGGGACCATGCAAAGATATCCTTGATTCTCATGGAGGAAATCGACGAGCTTGCTTCCCTATTTCCTATCAAGGTTGGTTCCTATGAGAGTGAACCTCTCCGGGTGGTTTGGGTCCAAGGGTATCTTTCTGGTTTCTTTGGCCGGCTGGAAAGAGCCCTCGGTCTCCGACTCCTTGGGGTCTGGTGATAGGTCCGGCTGCTTGCGGGCCATGGCCACAACCCGGTCAAGGAGCTTCTTCTCTGCGGCAATCACGAGGGACTCGGCCAGCCGGCTGCTTGTGGCGGCACAGGCGGACGACTTCTTGTAATCTCCGACTATGGTGATGATGCCCTTGGTTCCCGGCATCTTCATCTTGAGGTAGGCATAATGAGGCACAGCCATGAATTTGGCCAGAGCAGGTCGGCCAAGTAATGCATGATAGGGGCTCTCTAAATCCACCACTTCAAACCAGACTGCCTTGCGGCAGAAGTGATCCTTGTCTCCGAAGAGAACATCTATCTTGATCTTGCCGATTGGTGAGCAGGAAAGGCCAGGCATGATGCCATGGAAGACGGTCTGGCTGGGCAGTAGGTGCTTCGTCTTGATGTTTAACTTTTCCATGGTATCGCGGTAAAGGATGTTGATGCTGCTACCGCCATCTATCAGGACTCGGGAGAAACGAGCGGCTCGCCTCTCTGTTGCAAAGGTGGCATCCAACACCAAGGCATAGGAGCTCGGAGAAGGCATCACCTCTGGGTGGTCAGCTCGGCTCCAGCTGATGGGCTTCTTAGACCAGCGTATGAACTCTGGGACCTTGGAGGCGACAGCGTTGACCTCTTGGTGGTGCTGGTGCTGGCTGCGCCTGTCATCAGCCTGGCTTGTGAAGACAATGTAGGCTCCGTGCTCTTCAGGGAATGCGTCTTGGATGGTGCCGACTGCTGGGCGGGCCGCCGGCTGCGGAGGAGACGAAGGCGGCTGGCCAGCAGGCAGAGGCGGCAACAACCCCTCTCCCTTGGAGATCTTGGTGAGCCAGTGGCACCTCCGGGTGATGTGAATAGATGGCTTTGCACCGTTGTGGAACTTGCAGGGCGCATCGAGGGTTTTCTCATAGGATAAGGTGGGTTGCCTAGCCAGCTTGCCGCCCTTCTGGCGCTTCGGCATGGGCTGCCCCTCCGATTGCTGGTCTTCAACTGTGGCCACCTGCCGGCTGGTGGAAGCCGGCATCGGGCCCTTGCGATTGTTGCCGCTCTGCTGCGGGCGCCGACTGGTGTCGCCAACCGGCGTTCTAGGAGCCGGAGGGAGCACCTTCCCAGAGGCGTCCACCCGAAGCTCTGACTTCATTGAGGAGTCAGCAATGGCATACTTGTCTGCTATGATCAGCAATTCATCGATGGTAGCCAGCTCGTCGCAGAGAAGTCGGTGCTTGAGGAGGGTGCCTTCTCTGCACCCGGCAGTGAAGTATTCCATGGCCTGCTCCTCGTGCACCCCTTCACAGGAGTTGCGGAGCTCAGCCCACCGCATCAGGTAGTCACCACTGGACTCGGTTGGGCCTTGGACGCACAGAGTAAGCTAGCGAGGCTTGGGTGCCCGCTTGTACGTGCTGGTGAAGTTGTGGTTGAAGACCTCGATGAAATCCATCCAGCTGTTAATGCTGAAGGGCTTGAGGCTATTCACCCAAGTGCGCTTCGTGCCCTGAAGCATGAGGGGGACGTATTTCACGCCAACGCGCTTGTTGACATTTGCTATGTTGACTGCGGTGGAGTAGTCGACTAGCCAGTCCTTCGGCTTCACAGAGCCATTTTGGGCGTGTCTCTTGGGAGCGAGAACCCTTTGGGGAAGGGCTTGTCATGGATGCGGGGGCCGAAGCAAGGCAGGCCGGTTGCATCCTCTTCTTCTAGTTCCTGGGATTACACCAGGCGGTCGATCCGATGGCGGGCATCATTCTCGCCGACTCCTTCACGGTGGCCCAGCCGGCCGCTGAGCATCGGATGCTCAACAGGCGGCGGAGAGGCGTATCTCCCTCTGCGCAGAGGAGGAGGAGGTGGACAGTCGTCTCGCCGCATCACGGCTCGTGGGCGGCCATCTTGGTCGCGCTCAATGGTGAGACGCGTCCGATTGCGGCTAGCAGCTGGCTCATTGTCTCTTCGGCTGCGAGCGCCACCTGCTGTTGGCGTTCGGGAGGTTGCGCTGTGCTCTCGGCGGGGGGGGGGGATTCTCGGCACGGGCACTGGCTTCTTGCTGCATGGCAGCCGTGTCAATGAGCTGCTGAACTCGTTCCGTCATGCAGCATCGCTCTTCGCTGTCCAGGTCCTCTAGTTTGTCTGCTGCTGCCTGGGCATCACGCAGGTTCTCGATGGGTGTGGCGTAGACCGGGCGGTCGGCCCCCAACATGCTGGCAATGGCTGCGCCGCGTTATTTGACAACACCCACTCGGCTAGGTCCGCCAGCAGCCGATGTGCCATAGACGGCACGGTTGACCTCGCGCTGGTAGGCCTCAGTGAGGCGTCTCATGGTGGCTAGCTTCTTGCCGCTCTCAATGAGCGCAAGGCGGTGGGCCTCCAGTGTCTCGGCGTCGGCGTCGCCTGCGACGGGCGCGAACAGGTCTCACAGTGCCGCCTGCAGCGGGTCGTGGGTGTCCGTGTCGGATGCTCCGTCGTGGCTGATGACGAGCACCTTAGTAACGGTGTTGCCACCGCTGTCGGCTTGAGGGAGCGGGTCGTCGATGACCACCACGTGGGTGGGGAAGGCGTTAAGGGATGCCATGTCAGAATCGACAAGCATCGGGTCGGTGGAGCCGATCGACTCCAAGTCGAAGGCGGGATCATTGGCGATGTCAAGCTTGCCAAGGAGGTCGATGAGGCAGCTCTCGGAGCTGGCCGCACCCGCTGTCAATGTCAAAACCGGCGGATCTCGGGTAGGGGGTCCCCTGTGCGTCTAAGGCTAATGGTAACAGGAGGCGGGGGACATGATGTTTACCTAGGTTCGGGCCCTCTCTATGGAGGTAATACCCTACTTCATGCTTGATTGATCTTGATGATATGAGTATTACAAGAGTTGATCTACCACGAGATCGTAGAGGCTAACCCTAGAAGCTAGCCTATGATTATGATTGTTGTTGTCCTACGGACTAAACCCTCCGGTATATAGACACCAGAGGGGGTTAGGGTTACATCAGTTTGGTTACAGAGAAGGGAATCTACATATCCGAATCGCCAAGCTTGCCTTCCACGCCAAGGAGAGTCCCACCCGGACACAGGACGAAGTCTTCTATCTTGTATCTTCATAGCCCAATAGTCCGGCCAATGTATATAATCCGGCTGTCCGAGGACCCCCTAATCTAGGACTCCCTCAGTAGCCCCCAAACCAGGCTTCAATGACGATGAGTCCGGCGTGCAGATTGTCTTCAGCATTGCAAGGCCCTTCTCCGAATTCTCCAAAGAACCTGTTGTAAAGAGCAGTGTTTGGCTCCTCATTTAATGTTACGCTTCATCGGCTTCTGTACTCCAATAATTCCAGCTTCCACGTGTCGAGCGAATGTGAGAAGTCGGGGCATTTTTACACTTGCCACCCTAACCATGTAAGTAAATCGTCTATTTAAAGAGACGGGGATCTTCAGATCCAATCCACACGATCTTCCCTCAACGAGGATTCATCAGAGAGCACCCACAAAAAACCATTCCATCATGGCCAGTGCTCGCAGCTCCTCCTCCTGCCCCCACAACGTCAAGCCGGGCAATTGGGAGAAGTGTACCGTATCCCACGGTCAATTGGTGAAGTTACAGACACACGGGTTTCTCCCTCCTACATTACTAGTCCCAGTCTGAGCCGGATTGGCTTCTTATGATGGCGGGGAGCAAGCGGAGAATGTTCCCAATCCATCCAGGGGGAGCGAGTATGCCTTGTCCCTTACTTGCTGAGGGGTGTCGGATTTCCAATCCATCCGTTCCTCCGCGGGCTCCTGGAGTACTATGGCCTCCAGCTGCACAATTTCACCCCACCCTCCATCCTGCATATCGCAGGTTACGTCGCTCTTTGCGAGCTATTTCTGGGCTGTGAAGCCCATTTTGAGCTATGGAAGAAGTTGTTCTGTCTCGTCCCTTGTAATCAAGAGGGATCAATATTTCAAGTGGGCGGAGCCGAGATATGGCGCATCGCCGGGACTGGATACCTATCCGGTACACTGAAGAAGGCATCCGAAGAATGGCCTTCCGAGTGGTTTTATATAGAGGACGTCTCCCTTCCCGACCCAGTTCGAATGGGTCTTCCTGAGTTTACAAATGCTTCGTTGAAGAAGCGCCGCAGTTGGTGTCCCCGGAGCCCCAAGGAGGAAGATAACAGAGAGGTCCTTTGATTGATGAGAAAGATACAGACGCTTGCTCAATCCGGATTGACAATAATCGAGGTTATGGCAATATGCATAATGCGGGGGGTACAACCACTCCAGTACCGAGGGCACCCCATGTGGCACTTCAACGGAGAAGACGATGCCACCCGCTGTGGTCGGAAAGGTCTGGATTCCACCACCACTCTGGTGAAAATACTGTCCGATTTATACAAAGGAGAAGAAGAGGAGTTCATCCGCATTAAGCCACGGGACGGATTTTCCATGTAAAACCCTCCTAGCTGGGTGAGATGCTATCCCTTACTCCACTCTATTCATTCCCCAGTCCTTTATCATAAATATTTACTCTGTCCATCTATAACACGAATGGCAGAAATTTACCAGGGAGATCCACAGCCAGAGGACCACAACCGGGCCCTTGACCCCAGATTCGAAGAGGATCCGGATATATTCGTGGAGCTTGTCGAAGGGGTGTTTTACCAGGCGAGCTGTGACAGCACCGAAGTGGCCATCATCGCCGACTATCCCGGCCTCCTCCCTATACCACATGTAAGTAAACAGGAGACTTATCTTCCAAAAAGGATTCACTCTTTCTGTCTTACCCACCGCAAATTCTTATGCTTTTAAAGGGAAGACGGTCGGCGTGCCACGCCGAACCCGAGGCAACTCACCAACAAGGAGTGCCTAAGCCAGGTAGGCTTCCAAAAAGGAAGGTGAACAGAAACGCGACTGAGCCATCATCAAAGAGGTATGGTTTTAAATGTGCACCATGGCTATCATCTTAAAGTATGACACTATCCATTCTGTCTTGACAGAAAGAACATCCGCCGGACTATGTTCGGGGATCCTACCCATCATGCCTCCACCAGCCGGATTCCAGAACCGATCTCGAGGGCAGAGGTTAACACGGGGGCGACACTGGACAATCCTCATATAGAGGATTCAGATTGAATATCTGCAACAAATTCCGAAGTGGAGAGCGCCATGAATCATCAGCGTCAGTGGGCCGCGCTCCGCGACCCTGGTTTTTCCGAAGAGGCTTTCAATGCCTTCAACTCGGGTGATGTGTACATCCGAGCTGCTCGAGATGGGCTTGCTAGAGCTACCGACCAGTATTTGAAAGATATAAGGGTAAGTAAAATCTGACAAGTATGTATATCAGTAGCCCCTGAGACATGAAACAGTTGGTACAACTGATTTAAGGATCATTGTATGAATAGGTTCTCACATAGAATAATAACCTGCTGTCTCAAGGTCTGGAGAAGTGTCAAACCCAGCAAAGGGCCACAACTGCCGAACTAGAGGAATCCAAAAAGGCCTCAACTGGTAATGTTTCTCTCTATCAAGAAAAAATGTAATCACGTATACTAACGGTGTTGACACGTTGCAGATCTGATAACAGATTCTGTAGATAATCCCGGAGTGAATCCGGAGATCGTACAAGAGGATGAATAGAGAGCTCAAAGGCATCAAGACGCTGGTGAGCGTATACTTACATGGGTCAGGCAAGAGAAAAACGATCTCCTAGATGCCAATACCCAGCTGGGCGTAGAATTGAAAGATGTTTGGGCCCAGCTGGCTGACTCCGTGAAGGAAAATAAAAGGCTTGAACGCGGCATTTTTAGTATGTGCTCAAACGAACATTTTATAGTTCGGCGATGAAATGGGCTAACAGAGTTATGTCTGTAGGTATGCTGACTCGCCATCCCGGAGAGGAGATGCCTAGATCCTCAGGCGATTTGCTATGAGAGCTTTCGCAACTGCACGAGCAAGTTTGATAGGCGATGCGGGTGTGGCCAAGGCCTTGTGGCCATCCGCCTCCCCACCAGCAAATATGGAGGAGCTTGAATAACTATTCAAGGGAGCGCGGTGGCGGTTCCGACTATGGAAAATATCAGCCTGTCGAGAAGGTGCGAGGGAGGCTTGGGCCATGGTGAAAACACGGTACACCAAGATCGATCTGAACCATATGGCCTGGATCGGACCTGTAGGGTCAGATGGAAAAGAAATTCCAGTTAGTATGGTATACGACCAGGTAGATTTAGCGGCCAAGTATTCCCAACAGGATTGTAAGCTATACAACCTGTTGGATGGCATAGAAGAGGAAGTTTTTAAGTCAAAATGACTATGTACTTCGAAGGAAAAGTATTGTCCCTAGCCGGATTGTAAATCATTTGTCATGGCGGACCTTTTTGCTTCGGCCTCCGGACCCGACAGTCCGGAGTGTTTATGAATACCCGCTCGGTAATGTAAAACCGGGGTACACGTGGAAACCGGGCGTAGGGGTCATAGTTGCTTGAACAGACAAGTACCCAACTAGCTATGTTATATTACATGGATATCAAGAAACATCTTCCAGAGAGAATAGTTCCGTTAAGGGTTCCTTTCCCTGGGTACGCATGCATTAATGTGCATGTCCGAACTGCAAGCAAGAAGTGCAGTATATGTAACATCTGGGGGTTTGTATTGTGATAGGTTAAAGACATCTTTAGTTCACCGGCCGAATATTCCCTTAAGAACGCTAGCTTTCGGCTTCACCCAGTCTGAGGTACACGTCCGGAGTACCCGGCAGTAACAATCGCAGAGGTGCTCCCCTTATGCCCTAGCCGAACTAACGGGAACGTAGGGCATAAACACAGGAACCAGGCAACCCAGCTTGGCCAAAACTTAAGTCATATCGATGCATATAATGGTGAAGAAAAGGTACATATGGAAAAAGGACGCATATGCAGTGGGCTTGATGCTCGGAAGATAATTATATTAAGCTTATGTATAAGAATCCCCCAGATATAATGAGCGCACCTATTTGAAGATTAGTGCGTCATGAGTGTGTATTCTAGCCACACTAAAGCTTCAAAGCTCCAAAAAGAAAGAGAGATGATATAGCTAAAAATAAATAGAAAAGAGTGAAGGAAGGAGATGAACAAAGAGTTCAGCGTTCGGCGTAGAATCTTTGGAGTCTTGCCGCGTTCCATGGGTTCGGCTCGAGTCGATTATCTGATGCATCACACAGACGGCATGCTCCTCCGGTGAGAACTTTGTCAATAATGAAGGGACCTTCCCACTTGGGCTTGAACTTGTCCTTTTTCTTCTCCGGTAGGCGTAGAACGAGTTCGCCAATATTGTAAGTTTTGGCCCATACTTCTCTGCTTTGATACATGTGAGCATGTTGTTGATAAAATGCGGAACGGGCTTTTGCGACGTCGCGCTCCTCCTCCAGGGCATCTAAGTTGTCCTGCCGATCCAGCTCGGCTTCTCTCTCTTCGTACATGCACACTCGAGGTGAGTCATGAATAATATCGCAGGGCAATACAGCCTCTGCGCCGTACACCATGAAGAATGGTGTATATCCGGTAGTGCAGTTTGGCGTGGTCCGCAGCCCCCAGAGTACGGAGTCAAGCTCCTCGACCCAGTGCATGTCTGATTTTTTCAGGATCGCACTAGTCTGGGTTTAATGCCGCTCATAATAAGATCGTTGGCTTGTTCGACTTGACCGTTTGTTTGAGGGTGATAGACGGAGGCGTAATCGAGCTTAATGTCCATGTTTCCGCACCAAGTTTTCACCTTGTCGGCTATAAAATTAGAGCCATTATCGGTGATGATGCTGTGGGGGACACCATAACGGTGCACGACACCTGATATGAAGTCTATCACTGGTCCGGATTCGGCCGTTTTAACCGGTTTGGCTTCTGTCCATTTGGTGAATTTATCCACCATGACCAACAGGTATTTTTTCTTATGGCTTCCCCTTTAAGGGGTCTGACCATATCGAGCCCCCAGACCGCAAAAGGCCAGGTTATGGGGATTGTTTGGAGAGCGATGGGCGGCATATGGCTTTGGTTGGTGAAAAGCTGGCATCTGACGCAATGTTGGACAAAGTCATGTGCGTCTGCCCGAGCCGTCGGCGAATAGAAACATGTACGGAAGGCCTTGCTTACAAGGGCCCGGGCTGTGGCATGGTGACCGCCGCGTCCGGCGTGAATTTCAGCCAAGAGTTGCCGCCCCTCTTCCTCGGAGATGCATCTTTGAAGTACTCCGGTAGCGCTTTTCTTATAGAGCTCTCCCTCATGGACTTTGTAGGCTTTAGAGCGCCGGACTATGCAGCGTGCCTCATTTTGATCCTCGAGGAGTTCTTGCCTATTAAGGTAGGCTAAGAAGGGTTCAGTCCATGGGGCAATGACAGCCATGATGAGATGGGCCGAAGGTGTTATTTCAGTGGCAGAGCCCCCGATTATGTCAGTGTCTTCGGAATTTGGTGTTGTGGTTGGATCTGGACTGGTATTGCCGGTCTCCCCTTGCCACACCACGGATGGCTTGAAAATCCTTTCCAGAAAGATGTCAGGTGGGACTGGGTCGCGCTTGGCGCCGATGCGGGCAAGAACATCTGCCGCTTGATTGTTTTCTTGAACCACATGATGGAATTCGAGCCCCTCGAATTGAGCTGACATTTTAAGGATGACATTTTGATAAGCCGCCATTTTTGGATCTTTGGCATCAAAATCTCCATTTATTTGAGATATTGCGAGGTTTGAATCCCCACGCACTTCCAGGTGTTGAATGCCCATGGAGACAGCCATCCGAAGACCATGCAACAGGGCCTCGTATTCGGCTGCATTGTTGGAGTCTGTATATAATATTTGGAGTATGTATTGGACAGTATCTCCAGTGGGGGATGTTAGGACAATGCCTGGTTCTAGACCTGCCAGCATTTTAGAGCCGTCGAAGTGCCTGATCCAATTGGAGTATGCGCCGTACTCTTTAGGGAGTTCGGCCTCTGTCCATTCGGCGACGAAGTCGGCCAGTACTTGCGATTTAATGGCCCACCGTGGTTTGTATGTGATGTCGAATGGGAGGAGCTCAATGTCCCACTTAGCAATCCGGCTCGTTGCATCGCGGTTGTTTATTATGTCATTGAGTGGTACTTCATAGGCCACCGTGATTGAACACTCTTGAAAGTAGTGTCGTAGTTTCCGTGATGCCATGAAGACCGTGAATGCTATCTTTTGATAATGAGGGTACCGAGATTTGCATGGTGTGAGGACAGTGGATACGTAGTACATCGGCTTTTGAAGCGGGAACTTGTGTCCGTCCTCCTCTCGTTCGACAACGAGCACTTCACTCACAACTTGGTGTGTCGCAACTATGTATAACAACATGGGTTCGCCAACGTTTGGTGCGACCAGGATTGGGTTGCATTCTAGAAGAGCCTTTATTTCTTCCAGTCCGGCCGTTGCTGTGTCTGTCCACTCGAAGTGTTCGGTTCGTCGAAGAAGGCGATAGAGTGTCAATGCCTTTTCTCACAATCTGGAGATAAAGCGGCTTAAGGCTGCCACGCATCCAGTTAGTTTCTGGATTTGTTTGAGATTTGTTGGAGTAGCCAACTGTGACAAAGCTCGGATTTTGGCCGGGTTTGCTTCAATTCCTCTATTGGAAACGATGAAACCCAACAGCTTTCCGGCAAGAAGGCTGAAAACACATTTTTCCGG
Source organism: Triticum aestivum (assembly GCF_018294505.1). Taxonomy (NCBI): domain Eukaryota; kingdom Viridiplantae; phylum Streptophyta; class Magnoliopsida; order Poales; family Poaceae; genus Triticum; species Triticum aestivum. Next base: position 617,437,254 of record NC_057798.1, read on the forward strand.
ATTGAGCTTGATGTCATATGTTTGGAGGTTGTCGAATGTGAGCCTCAGATCGTCTATTAAAGACTCGACGTGTCTGGTCTTGATGACCACGTCGTCCACATATGCTTCAACTGTTTTGCTGATTTGTTTCTCCAGGCATGTTTGAATCATGTGTTGGTAGGTAGCCCCGGCGTTTTTAAGCCCGAAAGGCATAATGTTGAAGCAAAAGGGGCCATATGGGGTGATAAATGCCGTTGCGGCTTGATCCGACTTCGTCATCTTGATTTGATGGTATCCGGAGTATGCATCGAGGAAACATAGTGCGTCGTGTCCTGCGGTAGCATCGATGATCTAATCAATGCGGGGGAGAGGGAAGGGGTCCTTAGGGCAAGCCTTGTTGAGGTCTTTGAAATCGACACACAGGCGCCAGGATTTGTCCTTCTTTGGTACCATCACCAGGTTTGCTAGCCAATTCGGGTCTTTTATTTCTCTGATGAATCCGGCTTCGAGTAACTTGGCTAGCTCCTCTCCCATAGCTTGTCGTTTGGGTTCGAAAAAGCACCGTAGTGTCTGCTTGACCGGCTTATATCCCTTCAATATGTTGAGGCTATGCTCGACCAACCTACGTGGGATTCCTGGCATGTCTGAAGGGTGCCAGGCGAAGATATCCCAATTCTCGCGTAAAAACACCTGCAGTGCGGCGTAAATTGTGGGGTCCAGCTGTGCCCCGATGGATGCTGTCTTTGTGGAGTCCGTTGGGTGGACTTGGAATTTGACTATTTCGCCCGCTGATTTAAAAGAGGTGGACTTGGATCATTTATCGAGTATCACGTCGTCCCTGTCCACTGTGGAGCGTAATGCAGTTAATTCTTCGGCCGCAAGGGCTTCGGATTGTGCCTCGAGGGCCAGGGCGGCGGTTTTATTTTCGGCGCGGAGTGCTACGTCCGGATCACTGACAAGAGTGATTATTCCATTGGGCCCGGGCATCTTGAGCTTCATGTACCTGTAATGGGGTATAGCTTGGAAGCTTGCAAATGCATCCCGCCCTAACAAGGCGTGGTATCCACTATTGAAGGGGGCCACTTGAAATGTTATCTCTTCGGACCTGTAATTCTCCGGCGTGCCGAATACCAAATCTAGTGTGATTTTTCCCGCACATCGTGCCTCCTGGCTAGGAATAATTCCCCGGAAGGTCGTGCTGCTTGGCTCAATGCGGCTCTTGTCTATTTCCATTTTATTGAGAGTCTCCTCATAAATGAGGTTTAGTCCACTGACACCATCCATGAGCACTTTGGTAAGCCGTAAGCCATCCACGATAGGACTAAGGACCAAAGCGGCTGGTGCCCGGACTGTTCTGAATTGCGGTTTGTCACTGGCATTGAAAGTTATAGCCGTGTCATTCTAAGGGTTTACTGCTGCAACTTGGAAAACTTCGGCAAGGCTACGGAGTGCTCTCTTGCACCTGTTATTTGAGGCGAAAGTCTCAAAGACTGTCAAGACTGTATTGTTGTGTTCGGCGGGATGATGCTCTGCGGTGTTGTTGATGAGGAGATCCTTGCCTCTCTTGGCCACCTGCCGAAGTATCGAACATGCTCTAAGGCTATGTGTTGGTACTGTATCCGGTGTGGTATGTATTTTGCATGGCCTATCGAGCCATCCCTCCAACATAGTTCCGCGTCCTGTAGTGGGCTTCTTCGTGATTGGATCGGGTGACCTGCGGGGGTACACCCTTTTTGTTCGGACGAGGGGTTTAGTGAGAACCAGTGGGTCCTAAAAGGCTACCTGGGTTTTCCAGGCGCTTTCCATCGCGCAGTACTTCTGTACTATGGCCGCCAAGTCAGAGAAGTGTGATATGTGACGGTGATTTATGGCGTTAAGGATCCCCTTGTCCGTGCAGTTTTTGCAAAAGAATGAGATTGCGTCTTCATTGCGATAGTCCTTAACCTTATTCATTACAAGGAGGAATCTGACCCAAAAGTGATGTACTGTCTCTTGGGGCTGTTGTCTGATGTGGTAAAGGTCGCCTGTATCTGTGTGGGTGGGCGGATTTAAGTCCGAGTCCTAACTTGATCTAGGACCCAGAGCTTGCGGAGTTACTGAACTTAATAGTTTGGGTTCTGGGATGTTAACCAATTTTTCTAGCCCACGATCCGATTCTAAGTCCGGAACTCGGGGCATGTCTTCCCGCGAACGGGTATCCGGCTCAGTGAGCTCAGTAATCCAGACATAGTCTATCCTCAATATGGGAGGAGAGTTGTTGCGTTGCTCCTCCACCACCGCTATCTGATGGGTGATTGGCGGAGAGTTAATCTCCCTCTGATCGGGTTTAAGCCCAATCCGATCATAGTCCGTAGTGACTCCTAAGACGGTGATGCGATCCGAGAGCTCATTCAAAGACGATAACTCCACCGGATCCATCTGCTCAGCGTATTCCGAGCTAACATGGAGACGATTCTCGATGACCCAAGAGGTCATCGTTGGCCCGACGGCCGAACGGGCGGTCATAACGAAACCACCCAGCCGGAGGGTTTGGCCTAAGGCCAGGGCTCCCCCGAAGGTGATGTTGTCCTTGATAACAAGGTGAGCCATCAACCCTATCTTCGATGTCACAGTGGAACTCTCAATGAAAGCACCAATGTCGGTGTCAAAACCGACGGATCTCGGGTAGGGGGTCCTGAACTATGCGTCTAAGGCTAATGGTAACATGAGGCGGGGGATAGGATGTTTACCTTGGTTCGGGCCCTCTCTATGGAGGTAATACCCTACTTCCTGCTTGATTGATCTTGATGATATGAGTATTACAAGAGTTGATCTACCACGAGATCGTAGAGGCTAACCCTAGAAGCTTGCCTATGATTATAATTGTTGTTGTCCTACGGACTAAACCCTCCGGTTTATATAGACACTGGAGGGGGTTAGGGTTACATCAGGTCGGTTACAGAGAAGGGAATCTACATATCCGAATCGCCAAGCTTGCCTTCCACGCCAAGGAGAGTCCCACCCGGACACGGGACTAAGTCTTCTATATTGTATCTTCATAGCCCAACAGTCCGGCCAACGTATATAGTCCGGCTGTCAGAGGACCCCCTAATCCAGGACTCCCTCACCCGCACCTGGTGCAGGCTCCTCAGAGAGGCAGATTTTGCCGATGAGATCAGCAAGACAGCTCGCCGCGTAGGCGACTTCCGCACCCTGTAGCGCGTCGGTGCAAACGTCATCAGGCATGCCGGGCTGGCTGCACTTGCCAGGGAGGAACAAGGTTCCCGTCCAGAGCAGGTCTCCGGATGACGGTGCACCTAGCCCCATGGTGGGCGCCAAATGTCGGGTGGTTGGTGCGACATATGCCAAAGGATGGCTAATCATTGTGGGAGCTAGTAAGACATCCTCGGTGCCTGGAAACGGGATGAGGCGAAGACATGCACGCCGTCGGATCTTACCCAGGTTCGGGGCTCTCCTAGGAGATAACACCCCTAGTCTTGCTCTGTGGGGTCTCCGCATGGTTACTAAATCAACAAGTAGCTACAAGAGGCTCCTTGAGCTGTTCGGCTAGAGGAGGAAGAAGGGCAAGGCTAGCACTACTCCTCTCTCTACGTGGGGGTGTGTGTGGTCTAAGAGCTGAACCCTTTGCATGGGTGCCCTGGGGGTTTATATAGGCCTACCCCCCAAGGGTACAATGGTAATCCGGTTGGGCGTAGGCCCAAGTCATCAATGTCTATGGTCGCCGGCTTCTCCGCCGGCTGCTGGGGCCCGTCGCCTGTGGGTCGTACTGACAGCCCATCATGGGGGCATGGCAGCTCTGCCATGGGTGATGTCATGGTCAACGTGGCAATAGTGCCGCGCCGGGTGAGGGATGACCGCTTGGTATGTTGCACTGTGGCCACGCCCGCTTTGGGATTGGGGGTGGCAGGCTGCACTGTAGCCATGCCCCGTCTTGTCGCTGTTATGTGGGTGCGAACTTTTGAGGGCACAGGGATGGGCCGCCTGCTAGGAGCCATCCACTCTGGTGGCCTCTTTCTAGGAGTCGGCCAACCCTGGGGCCGCTTTCTGGGCCTTGCCGCCTTCTTGCAGCCGGCCGCTTGGACCAGCCGGCCACAACAAGGCGGCCTTTTGTCTTGGAGGCTTGAGGGGCGAAGCCGGTCCCGATGTCTTGAAATTCCATGAGGTGCAGATGAGGCTACCCGTGGCTATTTACTCCAACACTATCGATCCTGAGTTAATTACTATGGTTGAACTGATCTTTTCCATGGTTATGAAAATGAAACTGTTGTGGCACATCTTACTAAGTTGAATTATATTGCCACCCTATTGTCTCATGAGGAAAAAAATCGCTAGTATTATATACTTAAGTTGTTTCATTTCTCATTAAACGGTGATGCTAAGAAATTGTTTAATACCTTTGCCCCTAGTTGTGTGCATAGTCCCCAGGATATGATATATTACTTCTCTGAAAAATATTTTCCTGCTCATAACAAACAAGCTGCTTTACAGGAAATATTTAACTTTGTGCAAATAGAAGAACATAATCTCCCTCAAGCTTGGGGGAGGATTCTCCAAGTACTTAATGCTTTGCCTGATCATCCTCTTAAGAAAAATGAAATACTCGATATCTTTTACAATAGACTAATTGATACTTCTAGGGACTACCTAGATAGTAGTGCTAGTTGTGTTTTCAGGAAAAAAACTATTGAACAGGCCAAAGAACTATTGGATAATATATTGATAAATGGTAATGGTTGTACACTTAGACCAACTCCTAAGAAGTGAGTTATCCGAAGAACAGAGGTATCCTATTCCTCAGTCCAGAAGATATGCAAGAGTCAAAGAAATCTATGAAATAAAAATGTATCAAAGCTGACAATGTTAAGAATTTACCACCTATTGAAGAAATACATGGACTAAATACCCCGACACAGGTAGTAGAGGTAAATTCTCATTATAGATTCAATGAAGGTGGTATTCCTTATAATAAATCTGCTAGTCAATGCCTAGATGAATTTGATAATTACATTGTTAAGCAAGAACACTTTCATATGTATGTTAGAAAGTAATTGAAACATAATGCCTTCATGATTGATCGCTTGAGTCACTTGATGTTTAGAATTTCTAACGATGTTAAAGGTCTAGGTAAACATGCACCCATGGTTCATACTCAGCTAGAACAAGTTGCTAAGTCACAAAATGAGTTGCTTAACGAGATGAATAATAAAAAAATATATGATGATGTTAGAGTAATGACTAGACGATGTAGAATGACTCAGGAGCCACTATATCCTAAAGGTCATCCCAAAAGAATTGAGCAAGATTCTTAGAGAATTAGTAATGATGTGCCTAGTTCATCTAAGAAGAAAAATAAAATAAAAATGATAGGACCTTGCATGCTTCTAGTGAACCCGTGGTAGAAAACCTTCTAAGAATCATAATGATGTTTCTATTTCTGATGCCGAGACACAATCTGGTAATGAACATGCACCTAGTGATAATGATAATGATAATGATGATTTTCATGTTGATGCTCAACCAGATAATGATAAGGAACCTAATAATGATGTAGAAATAGAACCTAATGTTGATCTTGATAACCCACCTCCTAAAAATAAAAGATATGATAAGATAGATTTCATTGCTAGAAAACATGGTAAGGAAAGAGAACCATGGGTTTAGAAACCCATGCCTTTTCCTACTAAACCACCTAAAAATAAGGATGAGGAACAATTTGAACGCTTTGTTGAAATGCTTAGACCTGTCTTTTTGCATACCCGCTTGACTGGTATTTTGAAGATGCCTCCGTATGCTAAATACATGAAGGATATTGTCACTAATAAAAGAAAGATATCTGGAGCTGAAATTTCCACCATGCTTGCAAATTATTCTTTTAAGGGTGGAGTACCTAAGATGTTAGGTGATCCTGGAATACCTACTATACCATGCTCCATTAAAAGATGTTGTGTCAAAACTGCTTTATGTGATTTAGGAGCCGATAGTGTTATGCCTTTCTCTTTATATAGAAGACTTTATTTGAATAAGTTGACACCTACGGAAATATCTTTGCAAATAGTTGATAAATCAACTGCTATACCCATCAGTATTTTGTGAGGATGTGCCTGTTGTAGTTGCAAATGTTACTAGCTTAACAGACTTTGTTACACTTGATATGCCCGAGGACGACAACATGTCGATTATCCTTGGTAGACCCATTTTAAATACTGCAGGGGCTGTTATTGATTGCAACAAAAGCAAGGTCACTTTTCATGTCAATGGTAATGAGCATACAATACATTTTATGAAGAAACAACTTCAAGTGAATGGTGTCAACTGTATTAAAAAGGTTTCGACAATCACAATTGTAGGTTTTGAATTCCCTCTTCCTTCCATCAAAAAGAAATACGAAACTCTTATTATTGGGGAGATGCATATCCCCGTTGAGGTAACCTAGTGTTATACAAAGATTCTTCGGTTTCATGCTACTCGAAAAAAGTTTGTTAATACGACTTGATCAACCTTATTAATGGATTCTTTTTTATGGGCATGTGGATGATGAATTTAGTAAGCACAACCTACTATACCTATTGTTTACTCTTTGTTATTCCTAGTTTAATAAAGTAAAATTCCATGATTATCCTGTTTTCTGAATTATCCATGCAATAAAAAATGGCCCAAAAAATAAAAGTGCTCAAAATGTTGTAAATTTTAACATGATCTTTTCTAGAATATTTAAGAATTTTTGGCATTGAATACATCCTAGGGGTCTGCGCCTTTTGCTCAAATGGTAGCAGGACACGGCCACCCCCTGGTCATGCCTAGATGCCTTGTGGGGTCCATAGGACCCCACTCACATACCCATTCAGCCCACTTCATCTCCTACCTCCAAAAAAATCATGGTTGTTTTCTCTTTCGTGTTCTTGCTCCAAAACATGAGATGTCGGTTTCTTTGCTTGGAACTCCATTTCTGAAACTATTTTGGGGGATTGCTCCTATGTATGTGACTCCTCCATTGCTCCAATCAGTTTTTGCTTTAGTGGATTATGTCGGATTCTGGGCTCCGTAGACCCAAGAAAGGTTCGAACTCAGGGGCATGTGTGAAGGACTCATCCTCTCAAGCCGATTGATCCACTGCTCTCACGACCTAGCTCGATGAACACGACAGAGAAGGACACGGCGGTTTACCCAAGTTCAGGCCACCTTGCGGTGTAAAACCCTACTCCTGCTTTGTGGTGGATTAGCCTCGCGGGGGGCCGAGGATGAACTAGTACAAGTGGAAGAATAGCCTCAGGAGGCGTGTTCTTGTGATGAGCTCTGGGGATTCGGTCTCTGGGGGTCCGATCCCTCCTATGGTGGTGGCTAGGCTATATTTATAGTGGCTTTGGTCCTCTTCCTCCAAAACTTAGGCGGGAAGGGATCCCACAACAGGCAAATTTGAAAGGGGACAGGAAGTACATCTGATCCTGACGAAAGGTGGTCTTCGCTTGCAAAGCCTCTGAGCGTGGTCGTGGTGGGCTCGGTGATGACATCCATCCTGCCGTTCTGGCAGTCTTGGTCTCATTGCACGCAAATGGCAACCTTTGGTTGATTCCTTAGGACTCCATACCTGCGCTTGCCTCTTTAGCACCAAAAAGGAAACATGCCGCTCTACGCCCGCTAGCGCGCGCCTGACCTTGGTCGTCATGGCTGATGTCATTTCAGCCTCATGAGGCTGGGTGAGGGAGTTCCGGACTAGGGGGTGTCCGGATAGCCGAACTATCATCATCGGCCGGACTCCAAGACTATGAAGATACAAGATTGAAGACTTCGTCCCGTGTCCGGATGGGACTTTCCTTGGCGTGGAAGGCAAGCTTGGCGATACGGATATGTAGATCTCCTACCATTGTAACCGACTCTGTGTAACCCTAGCCCTCTCCGGTGTCTATATAAACCGGATGGCTTTAGTCCATAGGACGAACAACAATCATGCCATAGGCTAGCTTCTAGGGTTTAGCCTCCTTGATCTCGTGGTAGATCCACTCTTGTAACACACATCATCAATATTAATCAAGCAGGACGTAGGGTTTTACCTCCATCAAGAGGGCCCGAACCTGGGTAAAACATCGTGTCCCTTGTATCCTGTTACCATCCGCCTAGACGCACAGTTCGGGACCCCCTACCCGAGATCCGCTGGTTTTGACACCGACATTGGTGCTTTCATTGAGAGTTCCTCTGTGTCGTCACCGATAGGCTCGATGGCTACTTCGACCATCATCAACGATGCGGTCTAGGGTGAGGCCTTTCTCCCCGGATAGATCTTCGTATTCGGCGGCTTTGCACTGCGGGCCAATTCACTTGGCCATCTGGAGCAGATCAAAAGCTACGCCCCTGGCCGTCAGGTCAGATTTGGAAGTTTAAACTTCACGGCGGACATCCGCGGGGACTTGATCCTCGACGGATTCGAGCCACAGCCGAGCGTGCCGCACTATCACGGCAAGCATGATCTAGCTCTGCAGCCGGACAGTACCCTGGAAGCCGCACTAGAACCCGCTCCGATCTTCAATTCGGAGCCGGCTTTGCAAATCAAGGACGGATGGCAAGACATCGCCTCGGGGGCTGCAACCTCTACGGCGATAGAGCCGAACACTGACCTCGTCCCTCATAAAGATCGTGACTCCGAGGTGCCGGACTCTGAACCCCCCACGCCCCCTCCGATCGAATCCTATTGGGCGCCGATCATGGAGTTCACCGCAGCGGATATCTTTCAACACTCACCTTTCGGCGACATCTTGAGTTCGCTAAAGTATCTCTCGTTCTCAGGAGAGCCCTGGCCGGACTGCGGTCAGGACGGTTGGGATGCGGACGACGAAGAAATTCAAAGCCCACCCACCACCCACTTGGTAGCGCTGTCGACGATCTAACCGACATGCTAGACTACGACTCCGAAGACATCGACGGTATGGACGACGATGCCGGAGACGACCAAGAACCAGCGCCCACCGGGCACTGGAAAGCCACCCCAACTCACGACGTATACATGGTGGATACACCAAAAGGAAGCGACAATGAGGAAAACGGGACGTGGCGAAGGACAACTCCCCCAACAAACAACCAAAACAGCGACGCAAGCGCCGCCCGAAGACCGGTCTCGATATAAACGGCACCCATACGGACAAGGCCCTAGAGCAGGGCGAAGCAGTGGACGACGCACACGTCACCAAGCAGCCAGCCGGACATGAACTGGACAAGCAACCCGTCCCCGGCGAAGACGATCTCACGTCACCAGAGCATACGAATCTTCATAAAAGGCTCGTCGCCACGGCAAGAAGTTTGAAGAAGCAAAGGCGGAAGCTCAAAACAGCACAGGACGCACTCAGAATGAGATGGAGCAAAGTACTCAACAGCGCAGATAAACATGGCGCTAGTCACCAGACAAAGAGCTACCCAAAGCGCAAGCTGTTGCCCGAATTTGACGAGGAGGCCTTAGAGCCCCCGCAGTCAAAAAAGAAAGAAGCCGCCTGGCCGGATAGACGACCAGATGACAGGCCAAGAGCAACAAGGGGCGCCGCACACAAAGCCGGCACACGATCAGCATAAAGATCCCCGGAAAAAGGACGACCCAGTCAGATCTATTTATGGACCAAAAAAGAAGACTCCAGGTAGCAACATAACCCGCCGAACATTCAAAGACAACGGCACACCCAAATACAGGGGCGCCGCACACCCACTATGTTTCACCGACGAGGTACTGGATCATGGATTTCCAGCGGGATTCAAACCCATAAACATAGAGGCATACGACGGAACAACAGAACCCGGAGTCTGGATTGAGGATTATATCCTACACATACATATGGCCAGAGGAGACGATCTCCATGCCATAAAATACCTACCCCTCAAGCTCAAAGGGCCAGCTCGGCATTGGCTTAAAAGCATCCCAGAAAATACCATCGGAAGTTGGGAAGAGCTTGAGGATGCGTTTCGAGCAAATTTTCAGGGGACTTATGTCCGGCCTCCGGATGCAGACAATTTAAGTCACATAACTCAACAGCCCAGAGAGTCAGCACACAAATTCTGGAACAGGTTCCTCACTAAAAAGAACCAGATAGTCGACTGTCCGGACGCTGAAGCCTTAGCAGCCTTTAAACACAACGTCCGAGACGAATGGCTCGCCAGACACCTCGGCCAAGAAAAACCAAGAACAATGGCCGCACTAACAAGCCTCATGACCCGCTTTTGTGCAGGGGAGGACAACTGGCTGGCTAGATGCAGCACCAGCGACCCAAGTACATCCGAAGTTAGGGATGGAAATGGGAAATCACGATGCAGGAAAGATCAGCGCCGGAACAAGGAAAATGGCCCAAATAGTACGGCGGTCAACGCCGGATTCAAAAGCTCTCGGCCGAATAACAAAACACTGCCCGTCAAGGACAACAGTGATGAGCTATCCAACCTAAATAAGATTCTGGACAGGCTATGTCAAATACACGGTACCTCCGAAAAGCCTGCAAACCATACCCACAGAGATTGTTGGGTCTTCAAGCAGTCCGTCCGACTTAATGCCGAACATAAGGGGCTCGACACACCAAGCGGAAGTGACGAACCCCAAAAGCAGCACTCCGGACAACAGAAGACTTTCCCACTAGAAGTCAAAACAGTAAACTCACTTCATGTGATAACACGAAAACAGAGCGCGGCACCTGCCATACCAGGAGACCGTCCGCAGAATGGGGATAGACCATACCAACATTCAACATAACAGCACTTCCTTTAAAGGAGTGATGCCAGGCCTTTAAGCCAATCATACGGGCTCTGTACCACTAGCGGTCGTGTTCGGTTCATCCAACAACCTCCGTCGCGAAAGGCTCATTCTTCACAGCACCCCATTTCACAGCGGCCATCAAGCGCTACTGGGGACAAAGCTTTCGCCCGCTTTAACGCCATACCAAACTACATGTCTCTTATACTTACAATGCCCGATCCACGCGGCATAATCTCATTAAAGAGTAACTACGAGTGTCCCTCGACCACAGAGAGCGTGGGGCTGCCTTGACACCCACTCCGACCTTACAGGTCAAGGCCCCTAAACACAGGTCATTCAGACCCCAGACATGGTTAGGCAAGTCCGGCTTAACTAAACAAGGGGCTTCCCAGCCGCATATCCCCTTTACAAGGGGCTGCGCGTATAAATGATCAGAGCCAATAAAGCTCAACTTTCTTCATCTCCCAAATTATACTTTATTTCATACAATTTTTTGCATGATATTTCTTAGAAACTAAGTCCTTATCTTTTACAGATGAAGCACGTGCTACACCCGTCCAGGATACAGCACAACGGAGACACAGGTGCAAACGTGCAGTAGGGACCCGTTGCAAGGATTCTTTTCAGATTAAGACCCTGCGTAAACCTTTCTTACTGTCTCTTGTTGATACACATCCCCCGGTTTCCCACCATAGCCGAGGAGGAGGCTGGCGTTTTGGCATCGGCCGCGCCAGAAGTTCCCACCCGTACCTGGACACTAGGGGCTTAGGGCATTGTTCTGCCCGATACCATAAAGACCGAACACCTCAGGGAGTGTTCGGCGTCTCGAGTTAGGCCTTATATGCATCAGCTTCGAATCATGTATTTGGTCAAATGTTGGGTTTGCCCGGCTCCTGTGTTTTGTTGCCTTACGTTTCGTATCATCGGCTAACGCGGCAGCAGGAGAACTACTGCGATTGTGCCCCGGTTCAGCCGGGCGAGCACCTCAGTAGAGAAAGCCGAAAACTGACTGTCATGATATAGCGAGAGACTGGTCAACCACTCGATCGACCATTGGAATGTTTAGAATTCCTCCGCTTTGACGAAGGACCGCTTCCCGGTCAGGCACATACGCGCCCCGAAGTTCGGAGAGGAGCGGTGCCGCTAGGGGCTATATAGTAGCCCCACATTCGAGCTCCTATGGCTAAGTGAAAGTGATAAAGCATTATAGTCCGGTTGCCTAGTTTGCTACGCTATCACCTCCCTAAAAGGACCAAGACGTTGGATTAAGTGTGAAAAAGCGCTTTTCTATTTGCAAACACCCCCGCACCATGTGCGTGTGGGCTGAAGCCAAAGACTGCAACTTTCAGGTTATTCATACATATACGGCTGCACAGGAGATAGTTCAATACTTGAGCACACAAGTATAAAAAGTTACTGCATTATAAACATGATCTCAGAAATCATACATGTCATTCAAACATAACATCTTTCGAGCATTGTGCCTCTATTATACGAGCGCCATGCAGGACTTCCTCAAAATAGTGCTCGGTGGGGAATCTGCTTTTGTCCGAACCCCGGGATGCAACAACGGTGGCATCCATCTCCGCCCAGTATGTCTTACCACGGGCGAGAGCCATCCGTGCACCTTCTATGCATGCCGACCGCTTCATCGCCCCAATACACGGTACCGCCCCAAGGAATTGCTGCAACAAGCCAAAATAACTCTTCGGCTTGGGCCTTTTCGGCCACAGATGAGCGACCACATCCGTCATGGCAAGTCCGGACAATCTATTCAGCTCAGCCCACTCAACCAGCCAATTACTCAACGGAAGTGGACACTCCAGACTATGGAATTGAGACCAGAAAAGCTCTCCCATTTCATGATCCTCCTAGCTTCGAAAGTGCACGACTGCGTCCGCCGCACTCGCCGCCAAGTCCAGATAAGGATCCTCCGCACCATACAATCGGCCCAGCTGAGCATACTTTGTATCCGTGAACTTCCTACGCAGCATAAAGGGCTTTCCAGCCACAATGTCTCCGACCTGACGCAGTTCCTCCTTCATAGCCCGCATCGCACTACGGGCATCCTTGGCTTCGGCGTCGACCTTCTTCAGGTCCTCTTGCTCCGCTCGGCGTTCTCCTTCAAGAACCTCTAGGCGGTCGGTAGCAACTTTTAATTTCGTGGCCATTCCGGCCATCTCCTCCTTCCTTCGGCAGTGAGAAGCCTTCTCGGCTTCTAGCTCTTCCGCTGCCTTCGAGGCAGCCGCCTCTCTTTTTCTGGCTTGCTCCTTGGCCCGAGCAAGTTCTGCTCGAAGGCCTTCCACAGCAGCAGCACTATCTGTATCAGGCATACAAATTGTAAGGAATGGGCGTCAGCTCCCTTACTGGGCGACCGCAGAGCAACCACGTACCTTGCGACTCATCAAGTCGTTTATTGACCAGCGAGATGTCCGCATCCGCAACGTGGAGTTGCCTCTTCAGCTCGGCAACTCCATCAGTCCGGCTGGCCACCAAACGTTCCGCCACCTGCATAGGAAAGGCGACATTCTATAACTGAGATTATGATCCTCGGCACGCTGCCGCTTTTGACAGCATACCAAGTCTCAGGGGCTATTATCTATATAGGCCACACTTCATGTGCAAAAACTGTCAAAAGGTATATCATTTTTTGCGTACCTCAAATCCCGTCAGCAAACTTCCGACGGCCTCATACAACCCGCTTTCAGTGGACGAGATCCTCTCAATCACCATACTCGTTAATGTGCGGTGATCTTCTAAGATGGACGCCCACTTAAGCAAATCCTGCAGCTCCGCCGGCCGTAATCCAATGGGTGTCGAACTCTTTGGCCCCGCCGGACTCGGGGAGACCCTCCGCGACGACATCTCAGGGTCGTCCGCCCCGCACGATGGGGCGGCAGATGGAGGCATTTCGCTCTCCATCATATCCAGACGAAGGTCTCCCGAAGATGAGCTATGCTGAGATGGGCTGAGATCCAAACTACAAGGTGAAAGCTTCGGTTACCCTTAGAAATTAAACAGGGATGTTCACTATTACAAAATCCCCCCTTTTTACTTACAGCTCGATAGAGGGCTGATTCCTTCGAGGAGACAGTACGGCCGGGGCTCTTCCCGGCACAGGACCTTCCGGTACAGATTTCTTTCCCCGCTTTGAGGCCTTGGCCTCCGGGTCTTCAGAAGCGGTCCTCTTCTCCCCCTGGAAGGAAGGACTCTCGATTCCTCCCTTACTGAAAGCCTCCGTGGCTGAGGTGGTAGATCCCCTGTGCCCTTCTTTGCCCTCCTCCAAAGGTGCAACCTCTAACATTTTGATTAACACAGGATCCTGCGTGGTCTCAGGGAGGGGGGCCGGACACCGTATCAGTTTTGCTTGCGCTATCCACTCCTATCCAAGGGATAGCAGGTTAAAAGGCAAACCCACAGTAAATAAATGGGCGATGTGTCCGGACACAGGGCAACTTACTTGAGTATCCGGGCGATTGCAGCTTAGGCCAGCATCCTCGGTCAATTCCGGACACATCTCTTGCGATCCGAAGAACAGTTTGTACATCTCCACGGGTGTCAAACCCATGAAGTGTTGAAGAGCTCGTGGCCCCTCCGGATTAAATTCCCATAGGCGGAGGGGGCGACGTTTGCAGGGCAGTAGGCGCCGGATCAACATAACCTGTACCACTACGGCCAGATTGATCTCCCTTTCTTGGAGGCCTCGAATCCGGTCCTGCAACAGGGGAACGTCCTTGGATGGCCCCCAGTCGCGCCCCTTGTTGACCCATGACATCAGCTGTTGTGGAGGGCCCGAGCGGAAGACGGGCGGCAGCCTCTGCCTGCTTCCCCTGGGAGCGGTGATATAGAACCACTCCTGTTGCCACAAGCCGAGCTCCTCCTAAAAAGAGCCCTCGGGCCATGGAGCATCGGCCCTCTTGCTTATAACCGCCCCGCCGCACTCTGCCTGATGCCCCTCAATCACCTTCGGCTCCACATTGAAGGTTTTGAGCCACAAGCCAAAGTGAGGGGTAGTGCGGAGGAAGGCTTCACAGACAACAATGAATGATGAGATATGGAGGATAGACTCCGGAGCCAAGTCATGGAATTCCAGCCCATAGTAAAACATGAGCCCCCTCACGAAGGGATCCGTCGGGAAGCCTAAACCCCGACGGAGGTGAGACACAAACACGACGCTCTCGCCGCGCTCGGGAGTAGGAATAACTTGCCCTCGGGCAGGCAGCCTATGCGAAATCTCGTAGGTTAAGTACCTGGTGTCTCTTAGCTTTAGCACGTCCTCCTCCGTGGCATCCACCGGCCTCGTAGGTCGGGGCCGGACATTGTCGAAGATCGAAGGTACCCGAATATGGAGCCTTGCGTGTTGGAACTCGGGGCGAGGGGCGGATTCAATAGAGTATTGAAGGAAAAGAACAGGCCTTGGTCTCATTATAAAGAGGGAGAATACCAAGAGCCGTCCCCGTGGCCGTTTGGAACCCGCCTTCAATGGAGGGGGCGTGGCAACAGGCGCGGTTGGGTTACCCATGTCCGTATTGATGGGAATCCCAGAATAAGGGGAACACGATCTCTGCTTCAACAAGACGTGCCAAGGAAACCACCTCGCTAAACGCGCTGAGGTGATACAATAAAAACAATTCGAGTAAAGGCTTGGTAATGGTGTGACGTCACGCCACAAAATACGTCAGCAGATTGAACTTGTGTAATATTATTCTCTCTACGGTGGTACGTGGAATTTATTTTTGCAGAGCCGGACACTATCCTGGTGTTCACAATCTTCTATAAATTTTTCGGAGGAGGAACCCGCCTTGCAATGCCGAAGACAACATGCGCGCCGGACTTGTCGTCATTGAAGCCTGGTTCAGGGGCTACTGAGGGAGTTCCGGACTAGGGGGTGTCCGGATAGCCGAACTATCATCATCGGCCGGACTCCAAGACTATGAAGATACAAGATTGAAGACTTCGTCCCGTGTCCGGATGGGACTTTCCTTGGCGTGGAAGGCAAGCTTGGCGATACGGATATGTAGATCTCCTACCATTGTAACCGACTCTGTGTAACCCTAGCCCTCTCCGGTGTCTATATAAACCGGATGGCTTTAGTCCATAGGACGAACAACAATCATACCATAGGCTAGCTTCTAGGGTTTAGCCTCCTTGATCTCGTGGTCGATCCACTCTTGTAACACACATCATCAATATTAATCAAGTAGGACATAGGGTTTTACCTCCATCAAGAGGGCCCGAACCTGGGTAAAACATCGTGTCCCTTGTCTCCTGTTACCATCCGCCTAGACGCACAGTTCGGGACCCCCTACCCGAGATCCGCCAGTTTTGACACCAACACTGGGTCTTGCATAGAAATCTTTACTCCGCTCACGAGGCTGCCTGAGGAGGCCGCTCCCTCGGGAGGTCTTGATGTCGCACGCCTCGCGAGGCTTGGCCCCTCGTGAGGGTATTGTCTTGCCATAGTCGAAGTTGGGCCGTACCAGGCCGTCTATGGAGCCACATCGTGGGCCGCAGGCAGGCAGGTCTGGGCACCCTGGTTCCCAGAATGCTGACAGAAGCCTTTGGGCCCAAGGCACACTCGCACTTGGCTTCTAGGCGAAGCCAAAGGGCAAGTGCAAAATGTCGCGGGCCCCAATCGCCTGTGGACTGGGTCGACGTGTGGCGCTTGATGGGACGTGGGCATCTCCGCTTCCTCATGCTGCCTCGACAACTGGTGTGACCTGAGAAAAGGGCCTACTCCTGCAGCCGAGGCTTCATTGCCTTCCCTTTGTCTTGCTCCAGATCTCATCCATCTCCTACCGAGGGTGCCTCCAGATCCACCAACTCCTCACTCCCAAGCTCCTTGCCAATGGGGAAGAAGGCGAAGCTTGCCGACATGGCCATGACGGCCGCCCCTGCTATCGAAGCAGCCCTCAGCCCATCAACCATCACTGAAGTCGAGCACCTCGCCTCCATGCCCCCTCCAATGGCGGGCAAGGATAACGAGGGGGGAGCGACCAAGCTTCGGGTCAGCTCCGCCAAGCAGGGAGCCTTGGTGGGCATGTTCTTCCCTTTCTTCCTCCACAACCTCTTCACGGGGCTCGTCCCGCCTTTCTATAGGTTCTTCTTCGCCATCCTTGACCACTACAAGATCCACGCGCTTCATCTTCAACCCAACTACTCCTCCTCCTGTTGGTCTTTGCTTTTTACTGCGAGGCCTTCATGGGGGTGAAGCCCTCCATCGCGTTGTTCCCCCATTTCTTCTCCCTCCAAACACATGGCTCAAGCAAGTGCTTCGGATGCGTCTCCTTCATCGCGCTCCATGACAATAACGATCTCATGAAGGGCAGGAAAAAGGTGGATGACTTCCGGCGCAGGTGGATCTACCTGGACGCCCGGAGCCATCACGCTCAGCTGGAGATGCCGACTGGGCGGCCGGAGAAGCTGCCTCAGTGGTCGCACGAGAAGCTCACCGACCTCGGGCAGCACTGGTCTTGAATAAGATGAAGGCAGACATGGGCTCCAGGGTAATGACGGGGGCCATGATCATCCGCGAGTTCCTGGTGTAGCGCCTGGCCCATCTTCAAGCTCACTCACGCTCCATGTGGGACCTCAAAGGCATAGAAGATGACCTCCGGCTGTGCCCTGGGAACCTGACGGACGAGGAGCTGGACAAGGTTGTGCGGGTCTTGCTCGGGAAGGATCCAGGCTGCCTTCCGGCGGCCCACCTTCCGCTATACCGCCGTGACGACGGGGCGGCGTTGGTCGCCTCCATGCCAGACTTCAACGAGTGGGGGCTCATGTCGTCCGGGCCTCCCGATTCCCCAGTGTCGTTGTTCTCCGGCGAGGACTCCGTTGAGGGTGAGGAGGAGGAGGAAGACTCGGAGGTGACCAAGGATGGGATGGGGAATATTTCTCCTCTGCGGTGGAGCAAGCTCCTTCGAGGTCTTCCTGACAACGATGGTGCCGAGGAAGGCTTGATCAGGGGGTCCCCGTGTCCCACCGGGGTCATCGCGAGGTCCGGGGGGGACCCCGCTGAGAAGGCTGATCCGCGGGGGCCTGAAGGGAAGAACGACGCCAGCACCGTCTCAGGGCAGCGCCCTCACCTTGTCGCCTGCTGCCGCCGCTTCAGAGCCTCCTATCGCGCGCCCGGCCAAGTCTCTGGTTGTGGTGAGGCCCTTGCTGTAGAAGCTTGGGGGCATCACCGTCCTGGCAAGAAAATGGCGTATATCACCGAAGACGAGTAAGCATCTTACTTTGTTCTTACCTTATGTCGTGATACCATGCTCACGATTCCACTCTCCTGACGACCAGGCTAGCCCCCGAGGTGTCGGGGAAGCTGATCCACGAACACCTATGGGGACCGGCGGACCGGGCCCCTTTCGGTTCGGCGGGGGGCGGGGATCGCACGAAGAGCAGATCGAGGCGAAGCACACGAGCGGTTTACCCAGCTTCGGAGCTCTCCGGAGAGATAATACTCCTACTGCTGCATGTCTGAGTGTATTGAGTTCTTGCTCGGGAGCGCTGAGTGCTACAGTACACACTAGCTGCTAACGAGACCGAGCATGAGTGTTTTTCTGCCTCCCAACCCCCTTCTACGTTGCGCATGGGCCTCCTTTTATATGCTAAAGGGGTCACCGACAGGTGGCAACGTAGACAAGGGTAAAAATGGAAAAGGAATTGGGGTTGGTACAGCTACCTGTACAGTGTATCATACCTAACCCTGACGGCAGGGGACAAAGGCAATAAATGCCTGTCTACGTCGCCCAAATAGTGCAAAAAGGGACCGTCAGGGACGCCACCGCTTGCCACGATGGAAATCTTGTCAGCGCCGCTTGCCACCGTGCACCGCTGGCTGCACAGCCTCTTGCCACGCGTGCCTGGAAAGGCCCCAGGGCGACACGTTGGTGGATGTGCTGGAGCGCGGGTACAGGGTGGTAGCTTTGCCGCGGCAAGCGCCTTGCCGCGATCGTTGTCTTGTTGCGTCCGGAAGCTTGTCGCTCACCGGGCCTCGCCGGGACGCGTGGCGCGTTGCGGCAAGTTCCTTGAGATGCCTTGGTTGGCCTTCCCGGCAAGCTCCTCTTGCCGGGGCCTTGTCTCCTTGGCTTGAATACTTTGTTCTTGAATGGCTTCACAGGAACCAAGGAGGACCTTGGCGGTCACCCGGCAAGCCTTGCCGCGGGGTGCTGCAACTGCCCGTGCACAAGTTCGGGATACTAGGGTACCCCTAATCTAGTACACCGACACGAGGCGAAGAAGAAGGAGGACGCCGCTCCCAAGGCGCCAACTCCTGACGCGCCTGTGGGAGGCGCGAAGCCCCCGGAGCCTCATGCCCCGACTGACATCGCGATAGTGCCAGTCCAGGTGCCAGTGCCACCTCCTTCCCGGGCTCTCACGCTGGTGGACCAGGGCTCCTCTGCCAGGCCCGGTGTTTTGGAGGAAGCCTACGCAGTGCTGGACCAACTCGAGGACGATCTTCAGGGTGCTGACGGGCGTGTGGTGATGGGGCACCTGGAACTGATCTCGGGGTGGCTTCAAGCCGACTCATCCGTCAGGACGGCTTGGAGACAGGCTGAAGCCGCCGCCACAGATGCCAAGGAGTAGGCCACGGAAGCCACAGTGGCTCGCAACGCTGCGCTAGCCGATGCCGGGACCGCCAAAAGCCATTGACGTGAGGTGGAGGCCGAGTTGAAGAAGCTTCGCGAGGAGCAGACCTCTTAGGCGCACGGGCTCTAGACACGGGAGGAGGAGCTCACGGCCCGGGAGTCCGCGCTTGCCGATCGTGAGGCCGAGCTAGAGCAGGCAGCCCAAGAACAGGGCACGGTGTGGAGCTGACTGGAGAAGCTGAAGGAGGAGGTAGACGCAGCCCAGGCGTCCCACACCAAGCATGTCTCGAAGGAGACGGCCAAGCTGGAGGCCAGGGAGAAGACGCTTGCCGCGGCTGAGAAGGCCGGGCGCGACGCCTTCACATCCTTCAAGCTGAGCTTCCATGAGGCACTCCACTCCCTCTACGGGGAAGGGTACGATGAACCGCTGGCGACCCTGGATGGTGGCCTTCCTGGTCTTCACCAGCAAGTCTCTTTACTCGTTCCGTAGTGCATCATCCCACAACTAACTCATTAGTCACATTGCTTGCAAGGCTTCATATGATGTGCATTACCGAGAGGGCCCAGAGACGCCTCTCCGATACTCGGAGTGACAAATCCTAATCTCGATCTATGCCAACCCAACAAACACCTTCAAAGATACCTATAGAGCATCTTTATAATCACCCAGTTATGTTGTGAAGTTTCATAGCATATAAGGCATTCCTCCGGTGTCCGAGAGTTGCATAATCTCATAGTTGGAGAAATATATATTTGACCCGAAGAAAGCAGTAGCAATAAAACTGAACAATCATTATGCTAAGCTAACATATGGGTCTTGTCCATCACATCATTCCACTAATGATGTGATAAATAATCTCCATAACTTTCAGGTCAATTGGACACCGTTTGGTATTCCTTTTTGTAGAACTCAAAAACAAGGAAAAAGCAGAAACTGACACTCGCTCTAGGTTAATAGGTTAGTCCCAAAAATCATATAAAAATATATAAATGCATATAAAACATCCAAGATGGATAATATAATAGCATGGAACAATAAAAAAATATAGATACGTTGGAGTCGTATCAAGGACGCCTCCTCCCCCTAAGTCCGGCGTAAGGGGAGGGGAGTCCTTACCTTTGTGGCGTCCCTCTCCCCTCCCTTCAACCTATATATACTAGAGGATTTTTCCCATTGAGACACAAGTTTTAGAGCCTTCTCTAGTTCTCTAGTTCTAGTTCTAGTTGGTCCTAGTTGATGAATTACAACATGAACTAGATCATATAATCCTCATAATTAGAAGCACAATGTGGTCCTAATCTCACCCTCTAATTCTCCGATGACAATTAGCTCTGGACGGCGAAGTGCTTCTAGATGGTGAAGACCGTACGCTTGCAACTCATAGAGAGGTCGGGCTTTTGGTCTTCTGTTCGAGGGACTATTCGTGGGTGGTTTGCAAGATCGTTCATCTATGGTTCTAGGGACTCCAACTATGATCTACGCCAACTTGTCTGCTTCCACTTCAACTTCAAGTCGGTGACAATTGAAAGCAAACTGTTAATACATCTTCATATTGTTCATGGGTGTGTTGGAAATATGCCCTAGAGGCAATAATAAAATGGTTATTATTATATTTCCTTGTGCATGATAATTGTCTATTGTTCATGCTATAATTGTATTAACTGGAAACTGTAATACATGTGTGAATACATAGACCACAACATGTCCCTAGTGAGCCTCTAGTTGACTAGCTCGTTGATCAATAGATGGTTATGGTTTCCTGACCATGGACATTGGATGTCATTGATAACGGGATCACATCATTAGGTGAATGATGTGATGGACAAGACCCAATCCTAAGCATAGCACAAGATCGTGTACTTCGTTTTGCTAGAGCTTTTCTAATGTCAATTATCGTTTCCTTAGACCAAGAGATTGTGCAACTCCCTTATACCGTAGGAATGCTTTGGGTGTACCAAACATCACAACGTAACTGGGTGGCTATAAAGGTGCACTACAGGTATCTCAAAAAGTGTCTGTTGGGTTGGCATGAATCGAGACTGGGATTTGCCACTCCGTATGATGGAGAGGTATCTATGGGCCCACTCTGTAATGCATCATCATAATGAGCTCAATGTGACTAAGTAGTTAGTCATGGGATCATGCATTAAAGAACGAGTAAAGTGACTTGCCGGTAACGAGATTGAACGAGGTATTGGGATACCGACGATCGAATCTCGGGCAAGTAACGTACCGATTGACAAAGGGAATTGTATACGGGATTGCTTGAATCCTCGACATTGTGGTTCATCTGATGAGATCATCGTGGAACATGTGGGAGCCAACAAGGGTATCCAGATCCCGCTATTGGCTATTAGCCGGAGAGATGTCTCGATAATTCTGCATGGTTCCCGAACCCGCGGGGTCTACACACTTAAGGTTCGGTGACGCTAGAGTTGTTATGGGAAATAGTATGTGGTTACCGAAGGTTGTTCAGAGTCCCGCATGAGATCCGGACGTGACTAGGAGCTCCGGAATGGTCCGGAGGTGAAGATCGGTATATTGGACGAAGGGTATTGGAGTCCGGAATTGTTCCGGGGGTACAAGGTGATGACCAGCGTGTCCGAAAGGGGTTTCGAAGGTCCCGGCAAGTGTTGGGGGGCTTATGGGCCAAGGGGAGGGGGCACATCAGCCCACTAAGGGGCTGAGCGCCCCTCTCCCACCCCATCTCACGTAACCTGGAGAGGTAGGGGCGCCATCCCTAGGGAAGCCTCCCCTCCCGGCTTGGGGGGCAAGTTTCCTAAGGGGTGGGGGCGCCCAAACCCATCTAGGGTTTCCCCTGGCCACCTCTCCTTCCTCTAGATCCATCTAGAGGGGCCGGCCCCCTCTCCCCTTCCCCCTATATATAGTGAGGGGGTGGGAGGGCAGCCATAACCCTTCCCTTGGCGCAGCCCTCTCCCTGCTCCAACACCTCCTCCTCCTCCGTAGTGCTTGGTGAAGCCCTGCTGGAGGACCACGAGCTCCACCACCACCACGCCATCGTGCTGTTGGAGTTCTCCCTCAACTTCTCCTCTCCCCTTGCTGGATCATGAAGGAGGAGACGTCCCCGGGCTGTATGTGTGTTGAACGCGGAGGCGCCGTCCATTCGGCGCTAGATTGGATCTTCCGCGATTTGGATCGCCGCGAGTACGACTCCATCGACCGCGTTCTTGTAACGCTTCCGCTTAGAGATCTTCAAGGGTATGAAGATTCACTCCCTCTCTCTCTCTCTCATTGCTAGAATCTCCTAGATTGATCTTGGTGATACATAGGAAAATTTTGAATTATTGCTACGTTCCCCAACAGTGGTATCAGAGCTAGGTATATTGCGTAGATTCTATGCACGAGTAGAACAAAAGTTGGGTGTTGGTTTGTTCAATTTGTTTACCGCTACTAGTCCTATCTTGTTTCGGCGGTATTGTGGGATGAAGCGGCCCGGACCGACCTTACACGTATGCTTACGTGAGACAGGTTCCACCGTCTGACATGCACTAGTTGCATAAGGTGGCTAGCGGGTGTCTGTCTCTCCCACTTTAGTCGGATTGGATTCGATGAAAATGGTCCTTATGAAGGGTAAATAGCAATTGTCATATCACGTTGTGGTTTTGGCGTAGGTAAGAAACGTTCTTGCTAGAAACCTATAGCAGCCACGTAAAAACTTGCAACAACAATTAGAGGACGTCTAACTTGTTTTTGCAGCATATGTCGTGTGATGTGATATGGCCAAAAGGATGTGATGAATGATATATATGTGATGTATGAGATTGATCATGTTCTTGTAATAGGAATCACGACTTGCATGTCAATGAGTATGACAATCGGCAGGAGCCATAGGAGTTGTCTTAATTTATTGTATGACCTATGTGTCATTGAATAACGCCATGTAATTACTTTACTTTATTGCTAAACCGTTAGCCATAGTAGTAGAAGTAATAGTTGGTGAGACAACTTCATGAAGACACGATGATGGAGATCATGATGGTGGAGATCATGGTGTCATGCCGGTGACGATGATGATCATGGCGCCCCGAAGATGGAGATCAAAAGGAGCAAAATGATATTGGCCATATCATGTCACTATTTGATTGCATGAGATGTTTATCATGTTTTTGCATCTTATTTGCTTAGAACGACGGTAGCATAAATAAGATGATCCCTCATAAAATTTCAAGAAAGTGTTCCCCCTAACTGTGCACCATTGCGAAGGTTCGTTGTTTCGAAGCACCACGTGATGATCGGATGTGATAGATTCTAATGTTCGCATACAACGGGTGTAAGCCAGATTTACACATGCAAAACACTTAGGTTGACTTGACGAGCCTAGCATGTACAGACATGGCCTCGGAACACAAGAGACCGAAAGGTCGAACATGAGTCGTATAGAAGATGCGATCAACATGAAGATGTTCACCGATGATGACTAGTCTGTCTCACGTGATGATCGAACACGGCCTAGTTGACTCGGATCATGTATCACTTAGATGACTAGAGGGATGTCTATCTAAGTGGGAGTTCATTAAATAATCGGATGAACTTAATTATCATGAACATAGTCAAAAGGTCTTTGCAAATTATGTCGTAGCTCATGCGTTAGTTCTACTATTTAAGATATGTTCCTAGAGAAAATTTTAGTTGAAAGTTGATTGTAGCAATTATGCGGGCTGGGTTCGTAAACTGAGGATTATCCTCATTGCTGCGCAGAAAGCTTATGTCCTTAATGCACCGCTCGGTGTGCTAAACCTCGAGCGTCGTCTGTGGATGTTGCGAGCATCTGACATACACGTTTTGATGACTACGTGGTAGTTCAGTGCGTAATGTTAAACATTTTAGAATTGAGGCACCAAAGACATTTTGAAACATCACGGAACATACGAGATGTTCCAAGAGCTGAAATTGGGATTTCAGGCTCATGCCCACGTCAAGAGGTGTGAGACCTCCGACAAGTTTCTTAAGCCTGCAAACTAAGGGAGAAAAGCTCAATCATTGAGCATGTGCTCAGATTGTCTGAGTACTACAATCGCTTGAATCGAGTGGGAGTTATCTTCCAGATGAGATAGTGATGGTTCTCCAAAGTCACTGCCACCAAGCTACTAGAGCTTCGTGATGAACTATAACATATCAGGGATAGACATGATGATCCTTGAGCAATTCACGATGTTTGACACTGCGAAAGTAGAAATCAAGTAGGAGCATCAATTGTTGATGGTTAGTAAAACCACTAGTTTCAAGAAGGGCAAGGGAAAGAAGGGATACTTCATGAAACGGCAAATTAGTTGCTGCTCTAGTGAAGAAACCCAAGGTTGATCCCAAACCCGAGACTAAGTGCTTCTGTAATGAGGGGAACGGTCACTAAAGCAGAACTACCCTAGATACTTGGTAGATGAGAAGGCTGGCAAGGTCGACATAAGTATATTGGATATACATTATATTAATGTGTACTTTACTAGTACTCCTAGTAGCACCAGGGTAATAGATACCGGTTCAGTTGCTAAGTGTTAGTAACTCGAAATAAAAGGCTACGGATAAACGGAGACTAGCTAAAGGCGAGATGACGATATGTGTTGGAAGTGTTTCCAAGGTTGATGGGATCAAGCATCGCATGCTCCCTCTACCATCGAGATTGGTGTTAAACCTAAATAATTGTTATTTGGTGTTTGCGTTGAGCATAGACATGATTGGATTATGTTTATCGCAATACAGTTATTCATTTAAGGATAATAATGGTTACTCTATTTATTTGAATAATACCTTCAATGGTCTTGCACCTAAAATGGGTTTATTGAATCTCGATCATGGTGATACACATGTTCGTGCCAAAAGATATAAGATAGTAATGATAGTACCACATACTTGTGGCACTGCCACTTGAGTCATATTGGTATAAAACGCATGAAGAAGCTCCATATTGATGGATCTTTGGACTCACTCGTTTTTGAAAAGATTGATGCGAACCACGTCTATTGGTATATACGCATGAAGAAACTCCATGCAGATGGATTGTTTGGACTCACTTGATTTTGAATCACTTGAGACATGCAAATCATACCATATGGGCAAGATGACTGAAAGGCCTCGTTTTCAGTGAGATGGAACAAGAGAGCAACTTGTTGGAAGTAATACATTTGATGTGTGCAATCCAGTGGGTAATGAGGCACACAGTGAATATCGTTATGCTCTTACTTCACAGATGATTTGAGTAGATTCTTAGTATATTTACTTGATGAAACACAAGTCTGAATTATTGAAAGGTTCAAGTAATTTCAGAGTGAAGTTGAAGATCGTCGTGACAAGAGGATAAAATGTCTATGATATGATCATAGAGATGAATACCTGAGTTACGAGTTTGGCACACAATTAAGACATTGTGGAAATTGTTTCACAACTAATACCGCCTGGAACACCATAGTGTGATGGTGTGTCCGAACATCATTACTGCACCCTAGTGGAGATGGTGCATACCATGATGTCTCTTATCGAATTACCACTATCATTTATGGGTTAGGCATTAGAGACAACCGCATTCACTTTAGTAGGGCACCATGTAATTCTGTTGAGATGACATCGTATGAACTATGGTTTAGAGAAACCTAAGTTGTCGTTTCTTGAAAGTTTGGGGCTGCGACGCTTATGTGAAAAGTTTTGCCTGATAAGCTCGAACCCAAAGCGGATAAATGCATCTTCATAGGACACCCAAAACAGTTGGGTATACCTCCTATTTCATATCCGGAAGCAAAAGCGATTGTTTCTAGAAACGGGTCCTTTCTCGAGGAAAAGTTTCTCTCGAAAGAATTGAGTGGGAGGATGGTGGATACTTGATGAGGTTATTGAACCGTCACTTCAACTAGTGTGTAGCAGGGCACAGGAAGTTGTTCCTGTGGTGCCTACACCAATTGAAGTGAAAGCTGATGATATTGATCATGAAACTTCGGATCAAGTCACTACCAAAACTCGTAGGTTGACAAGGATACGTACTACTTCAGAGTGGTACGTAATCCTCTCTTTGAGGTCATGTTGCTAGACAACAATGAACCTACGAGCTATGGAGAAGCGATGGTGGGCCTGGATTCCGACGAATGGCTCGAGGCCATAAAATCTAAGAGAGGATCCATGTATGAAAACAAAGTATGGACTTTGGAGGAACCACTAGATGGTCGTAAGGCTGTTGGGTGCAGATGGATTTTAAAAGGAAGATGGACAATGATGGTAAGTACACCATTAAGAAAGCTCGACTTGTCATTAAGATATTTTCCGATAAGTTCAAGGAGTTGACTACGATGAGACTTTCTCACTCGTAGCGATGCCAAGAGTCTGTTGGAACCATATTAGCAATTACTGCATTATTTATGAAATCTTGCAGATAGGATGTCAAAACATTGTTTCCTCGACGATTTTCTTGAGGAAAGGTTGTATGTGATAAAACCAGAAGGTTTTGACAATCCTGAAAGATGCTAACAAGTATGCAAAGATCCAGCAATCCTTCTAAGGACCGGAGTAAGCATCTCGGAGTTGGAATATACGCTTTGATGAGATGATCAAAGTTTTTGGGTTTATACAAAGTTTATGAGAAACTTGTATTTCCAAAGAAGTGAGTGGGAGCACTATAGAATTTCTGATGAGTATATCTTGTTGACATATTGTTAATCAGAAATGATGTAGAGTTTCTGGAAAGCATATAGGGTTATTTGAAAAGTGTTTTTCAATGGAAAACCTGGATTAAGCTACTTGAACATGGAGCATCAAGATCTATAAGGATAGATCAAAATCTCTTAATAGTACTTTCAAATGAATACATACCGTGACAAGATTTTGAAGGAGTTCAAAATAGATCAGCAAAGAAGGAGTTCTTGGTTGTGTTATAAGGTGTGAGTATTGAGTAAGACTCAAGACCTGACCACGGCAGAAGAGAGAGAAAGGACGAAGGTCGTCCCTATGCTTTAGACGTAGGCTCTACAATATGCTATGCTGAGTACCGCACCTGAAGTGTGCCTTGCCATGAGTCAGTCAAGGGGTACAAGAGTGATCCAGGAATGGATCACATGACAGCAGTCAAACTTAACCTTAGTAACTAGTGGACTAAGGAATTTTCTTGATTATGGAGGTGGTAAAAGAGTTCGTCGTAAAGGGTTACCTCGATGCAAACTTTGACACTAATCTGGATGACTCTGAGTAGTAAACCAGATTCGTAAAGTAGAGCAGTTATTTGGAATAGCTCCAAGTAGCGCCTGGTAGCTGCATCTACAAGATGACATAGATATTTGTAAAGCACACATGGATCTGAAAGGTTCAGACCCATTGACTAATATGTTGGAAATATGCCCTAGAGGCAATAATAAAAGTGTTATTATTATATTTCTTCGTTCATGATAATAGTCTTTTATTCATGCTATAACTGTATTATCCGGAAATCGTAATACACGTGTGAATACATAGACCACAATATGTCCCTAGTGAGCCTCTAGTTGACTAGCTCGTTGTGATCAACAGATAGTCATGGTTTCCTGGCTATGGACATTGGATGTCGTTGATAACGGGATCACATCATTAGGAGAATGATGTGATGGACAAGACCCAATCCTAAGCATAGCACAAAGGTCGGTTAGTTCGTTTGCTAGAGCTTTTCCAATGTCAAGTATCTCTTCCTTAGACCATGAGATCGTGTAACTCCCGGATACCGTAGGAGTGCTTTGGGTGTACCAAACGTCACAACGTAACTGGGTGACTATAAAGGTGCATTACAGGTATCTCCGAAAGTGTCTGTTGGGTTGACACGGATCGAGACTGGGATTTGTCACTCCGTGTTACGGAGAGGTATCACTGGGCCCACTCGGTAGTGCATCATCATAATGAGCTCAAGGTGGCCAAGTGTCTGGTCGCGGGATCATGCATTGCGGTACGAGTAAAGTGACTTGCCGGTAACGAGACTGAACGAGGTATTGGGATACCGACGATCGAGTCTCGGGCAAGTAACATACCGATTGACAAAGGGAATTGCATACGGGATTGATTGAATCCTCGACATCGTGGTTCATCCGATGACAACATCGAGAAGCATGTGGGAGCCAACATGGGTATCCAGATCCCGCTGTTGGTTATTGACCTGAGAGCATCTCGGTCATGTCTGCATGTCTCCCGAACCCGTAGGGTCTACACACTTAAGGTTTGGTGACGCTAGGGTTATTAGGAAGACTTGTATGTGATTACCGAATGTTGTTCGGAGTCCCAGATGAGATCCCGGACGTCACGAGGAGTTCCGGAATGGTCTGGAGGTAAAGATTTATATAAGTAAAGTGGTTAAACGGACACCGGAAAGTTTTGGTGGCATACCGGTATTGTACCGGGGCCACCGGAAGGGTTCCGGGGGTCCACCGGGTGGGGCCACCCCTCCCGGGGGGGCCACATGGGCTGTGTGGGAGAGGGAGCCAGCCCCTAGTGGGCTGGGCGCGCCTCCCCACCTAGGCCCATGCGGCTAGGGCAAGGGGAGGGGAAACCCTAAAGGGGGCGCCCCCCTAGCTTGGGGGGCAAGCCACCCCTTTTCCCTCTCCCTTTGGCCGCCGCCCCCCTCTAGGGTTTCCCCTAGAGGGCCGGCCCCCTTGCCCCTCTCCTCCTATATATAGAGGGGTGAGGGGAGGGCTGCAACACACCACAACTCAAGGCGCAGCCCCTCCCCTCCCCAACACCTCTCCTCCTCCGTATGTGCTTGGCGAAGCCCTGTCGGAGTACTGCTGCACCAACTACACCACGCCGTCGTGCTGCCATTGGAGCTGTCTTCGTCATCCTCTCCTTCCTCCTTGCTGGATCAAGACGAAGGAGACGTCGCCCGTATCGTACGTGTGTTGAACGCGGAGGTGCTGTCCGTTCAGCACTTGGTCATCGGTGATCCAAATCACGACGAGTACGACTCCATCATCACCATCCCTTGAACGCTTCCGCACTCGATCTACAAGTGGTATGTAGATGCAAACTCACTCCCTTGACTCGTTGCTTAGATGAACTCATAGATGGATCTTGGTGAAACCGTAGGAAAAATTTTAATTTTCTGCAACGTTCCCCAACAGTGGCATCATGAGCTAGGTCTACGTGTAGTTCTCTTTTGCACGAGTAGAACACAATTCTGTTGTGGGCGTGGATCTTTTCAACTTGCTTGCCGCTACTAGTCTTATCTTGCTTCAGCAGTATTGTGGGATGAAGCGGCCCGGACCAACCTTACACGTACGCTTACGTGAGACCGGTTCCACCGACTGACATGCACTAGTTGCATAAGGTGGCTGGCGGGTGTCTGTCTCTCCCACTTTAGTTGGAGCGGATTCGATGAAAAGGGTCCTTATGAAGGGTAAATAGAAGTTGACAAGATCACGTTGTGGTTATTCGTAGGTAAGAAAACGTTCTTGCTAGAACCCAATTGCAGCCACGTAAAAGATGCAACAACAATTAGAGGACGTCTAACTTGTTTTTGCAGCGATTGATCATGTGATGTGATATGGCCAGAAGTTGTGATGAATGATGAATGATATATTGTGATGTATGAGATCATGTTCTTGTAATAGGAATCACGACTTGCATGTCGATGAGTATGACAACCGGCAGGAGCCATAGGAGTTGTATTTATTTTTGTATGACCTGCGTGTCATCGAAGAACGCCATGTAAACTACTTTACTTTATTGCTAAACGCGTTAGTCGTAGAAGTAGAAGTAGTCGTTGGCGTGACAACTTCATGAAGACACGATGATGGAGATCATGGTGTCATGCCGGTGACAAGATGATCATGGAGCCCCGAAGATGAAGATCAAAGGAGCTATATGATATTGGCCATATCATGTCACTACTTTATATAATTGCATGTGATGTTTATTATGTTTTATGCATCTTGTTTACTTAGATCGACGGTAGTAAATAAGATGATCCCTTATAACAATTTCAAGAAAGTGTTCCCCCTAACTGTGCACCGTTGCTAAAGTTCGTCGTTTTGAAGCACCACGTGATGATCGGGTGTGATAGATCCTTACGTTCACATACAACGGGTGTAAGACAGTTTTACACATGCAAAAACACTTAGGGTTAACTTGACGAGCCTAGCATGTACAGACATGGCCTCGGAACACGGAGACCGAAAGGTCGAACACGAGTCATATGGAAGATACGATCAACATGAGAATGTTCACCGACGATGACTAGTCCGTCTCACGTGATGATCGGACACGGCCTAGTCGACTCGGATCGTGTAACACTTAGATGACTAGAGGGATGTCTAATCTGAGTGGGAGTTCATTCAATAATTTGATTAGATGAACTTAATTATCATGAACTTAGTCTAAAACCTTTTGCAAATATGTCTTGTAGATCAAATGGCCAACGCTCATGTCAACTTGAACTTCAACGCGTTCCTAGAGAAAACCAAGCTGAAAGATGATGGCAGCAACTATACGGACTGGGTCCAGAACTTGAGGATCATCCTCATAGCTGCCAGGAAACAATATGTCCTAGAAGGACCGCTAGGTGACGCTCCCGTCCCAGAGAACCAAGACATTATGAATGCTTGGCAGTCTCGTGCTGATGATTACTCCCTCGTTCAGTGCGGCATGCTTTACAGCTTAGAACCGGGGCTCCAAAAGCGTTTTGAGCATCACGGAGCATATGAGATGTTCGAAGAGCTGAAACTAGTTTTCCAAGCTCACGCCCGGGTCGAGAGATATGACATCTCTGACAAGTTCTATAGTTGTAAGATGGAGGAAAATAGTTCTGTCAGTGAGCACATACTCAAGATGTCTGGGTTGCACAACCGTATGACCCAGCTGAATATTAACCTCCCTGATGAGGCAGTCATTGACAGAATCCTTCAGTCGCTCCCACCAAGCTACAAGAGCTTTGTGACGAACTACAATATGCAGGGGATGGTAAAGACCATTCCTGAAGTATTTTCTATGCTGAAGTCAGCAAAGGTTGAAATCAAGAAAGAACATCAAGTGTTGATGGTCAAGAAGACCACTAAGTTCAAGAAGGGCAAGGGTAAGAAGAACTTCAAGAAGGACGGCAAGGAGGTTGCCGCGCCCGGTAAGCCAGTTGCCTGGAAGAAGTCAAAGAATGGACCCAAGCCTGAGACTGAGTGCTTTTATTGCAAGGGGAAGGGTCACTGGAAGCGGAACTGCCCCAAATACTTAGCGGATAAGAAGGCCGGCAACACTAAAGGTATATTCGATATACATGTAATTGATGTGTACCTCACCAGTACTCGTAGTAACTCCTGGGTATTTGATACCGGTGCCGTTGCTCATATTTGTAACTCACAGCAGGGGCTGCGGAATAAGCGGAGACTGGCGAAGGACGAGGTGACGATGCGTGTCGGGAATGGTTCCAGAGTTGATGTGATCGCCGTCGGCACGCTACCTCTACATTTACCCACGGGATTAGTTTTGAACCTTAATAATTGTTATTTAGTGCCAAGTTTGAGCATGAACATTGTATCTGGATCTCGTTTAATACGAGATGGCTACTCATTTAAGTCTGAGAATAATGGTTGTTCGATTTATATGAGAGATATGTTTTATGGTCATGCTCCGATGGTCAATGGTTTATTCTTAATGAATCTCGAGCGTAATACTACACATATTCATAGCGTGAATACCAAAAGATGTAAAGTTGATAACGATAGTCCCACATACTTGTGGCACTGCCGCCTTGGTCACATTGGTGTCAAGCGCATGAAGAAGCTCCATGCTGATGGACTTTTAGAGTCTCTCGATTATGAATCATTTGACACATGCGAACCATGCCTCATGGGCAAGATGACCAAGACTCCGTTCTCTGGAACAATGGAGAGAGCAACCAACTTGTTGGAAATCATACATACCGATGTGTGCGGTCCAATGAGTGTTGAGGCTCGCGGAGGATATCATTATGTTCTCACTCTCACTGATGACTTGAGTAGATATGGGTATGTCTACTTAATGAAACACAAGTCTGAGACCTTTGAAAAGTTCAAGGAATTTCAGAATGAGGTAGAGAATCAACGTGACCGAAAGATAAAATTCCTACGATCAGATCGTGGAGGAGAATACTTAAGTCACAAATTTGGTACACACTTAAGGAAATGTGGAATCGTTTCACAACTCACGCCGCCTGGAACACCTCAGCGTAACGGTGTGTCCGAACATCATAATCGCACTCTATTAGATATTGTGCAGTCTATGATGTCTCTTACCGATTTACCACTATCATTTTGGGGATACCCTCTAGAGACAGCTACATTCACTTTAAATAGGGCACCGTCTAAATCCGTTGAGACGACACCGTATGAATTATGGTTTGGGAAGAAACCTAAGCTGTCGTTTCTAAAAGTTTGGGGATGCGATGCTTATGTCAAGAAACTTCAACCTGAAAAGCTCGAACCCAAGTCGAAAAAATGCGTCTTCATAGGATACCCTAAGGAAACCATTGGGTATACCTTCTACTTAAGATCCGAGGGCAAGATCTTTGTTGCCAAGAACAGATCCTTTCTGGAAAAAGAGTTTCTCTCGAAAGAAGTAAGTGGGAGGAAAGTAGAACTCGATGAAGTACTACCTCTTGAACCGAAAAGTAGTGCAGCCCAGGAAAATGTTCCTGTGATGCCTACACCAACTGAAGAGGAAAATAATGATGATCAAGGTACTTCGGATCAAGTTGCTACTGAACTTCGTAGGTCCACAAGGACACGTTCCGCACCAGAGTGGTACGGCAACCCTGTCCTGGAAATCATGTTGTTAGACAACGATGAACCTTTGAACTATGAAGAAGCGATGGCGGGCCCAGATTCCAACAAATGGCTTGGAGCCATGAAATCCGAGATAGAATCCATGTATGAAAAAAAGTATGGACTTTGACTGACTTGCCCGATGATCGGCGAGCGATAGAAAACAAATGGATCTTTAAGAAGAAGACGGACGCGGATGGTAATGTCACCATCTATAAAGCTCGACTTGTCGCTAAGGGTTATCGGCAAGTTCAAGGGATTGACTACAATGAGACTTTCTCTCTTGTAGCGAAGCTTAAGTCCGTCCGAATCATGTTAGCAATTGCCGCATACTATGATTATGAGATATGGCAGATGGACGTCAAAACGGCATTCCTTAATGGTTATCTTAAGGAAGAACTGTATATGATGCAGCCGGAAGGTTTTGTCGATCCTAAGAACGCTAACAAAGTATGCAAGCTCCAGCGATCCATTTATGGGCTGGTGCAAGCATCTCGGAGTTGGAACATTCGCTTTGATGAGATGATCAAAGCATTTGGGTTTATGCAGACTTATGGAGAAGCCTGCGTTTACAAGAAAGTGAGTGGGAGCTCTGTAGCATTTCTCGTATTATATGTAGATGACATACTTTTGATGGGAAATGATATAGAATTCTTGGACAGCATTAAGGCCTACTTGAATAAGTGTTTTTCAATGAAGGACCTTGGAGAAGCTGCTTATATATTAGGCATCAAGATCTATAGAAATAGATCGAGACGCCTCATAGGTCTTTCACAAAGCACATACCTTGATAAGATTTTGAAGAAGTTCAAAATGGATCAGTCCAAGAAAGGGTTCTTGCCTGTAATGCAAGGTGTGAGATTGAGCTCGGCTCAATGCCCGACCACGGCAAAAGATATAGAAGAGATGAGTGTCATCCCCTATGCTTCAGCCATAGGATCTATTATGTATGCCATGCTGTGTACCAGACCTGATGTAAACCTTGCCGTAAGTTTGGTAGGAAGGTACCAAAGTAATCCCGGCAAGGAACACTGGACAGCGGTCAAGAATATCCTGAAGTACCTGCAAAGGACAAAGGACATGTTTCTCGTTTATGGAGGTGACGAAGAGCTCGTCGTAAAGGGTTACATCGACGCTAGCTTCGACACAGATCTGGATGACTCTAAGTCACAAACCGGATACGTGTATATGTTGAATGGTGGAGCAGTAAGCTGGTGCAGCTGCAAGCAGAGCGTGGTGGCGGGATCTACATGTGAAGCGGAGTACATGGCAGCCTCGGAGGCAGCGCATGAAGCCATTTGGGTGAAGGAGTTCATCACCGACCTAGGAGTCATACCCAATGCGTCGGGGCCGATCAAACTCTTCTGTGACAACACTGGAGCTATTGCCCTTGCCAAGGAGCCCAGGTTTCACAAGAAGACCAGGCACTCCAAGCGTCGTTTCAACTCCATCCGTGAAAATGTTCAAGATGGAGACATAGAAATTTGCAAAGTACATACGGATCTGAATGTCGCAGATCCGTTGACTAAACCTCTCTCGCGAGCGAAACATGATCAACACCAGAACTCTATGGGTGTTCGATTCATCACAATGTAACTAGATTATTGACTCTAGTGCAAGTGGGAGACTATTGGAAATATGCCCTAGAGGCAATAATAAAAGTGTTATTATTATATTTCTTCGTTCATGATAATAGTCTTTTATTCATGCTATAACTGTATTATCCGGAAATCGTAATACACGTGTGAATACATAGACCACAATATGTCCCTAGTGAGCCTCTAGTTGACTAGCTCGTTGTGATCAACAGATAGTCATGGTTTCCTGGCTATGGACATTGGATGTCGTTGATAACGGGATCACATCATTAGGAGAATGATGTGATGGACAAGACCCAATCCTAAGCATAGCACAAAGGTCGGTTAGTTTGTTTGCTAGAGCTTTTCCAATGTCAAGTATCTCTTCCTTAGACCATGAGATCGCGTAACTCCCGGATACCGTAGGAGTGCTTTGGGTGTACCAAACGTCACAACGTAACTGGGTGACTATAAAGGTGCATTACAGGTATCTCCGAAAGTGTCTGTTGGGTTGACACGGATCGAGACTGGGATTTGTCACTCCGTGTTACGGAGAGGTATCACTGGGCCCACTCGGTAGTGCATCATCATAATGAGCTCAAGGTGGCCAAGTGTCTGGTCGCGGGATCATGCATTGCGGTACGAGTAAAGTGACTTGCCGGTAACGAGACTGAACGAGGTATTGGGATACCGACGATCGAGTCTCGGGCAAGTAACATACCGATTGACAAAGGGAATTGCATACGGGATTGATTGAATCCTCGACATCGTGGTTCATCCGATGACAACATCGAGAAGCATGTGGGAGCCAACATGGGTATCCAGATCCCGCTGTTGGTTATTGACCTGAGAGCATCTCGGTCATGTCTGCATGTCTCCCGAACCCGTAGGGTCTACACACTTAAGGTTCGGTGACGCTAGGGTTATTAGGAAGACTTGTATGTGATTACCGAATGTTGTTCAGAGTCCCAGATGAGATCCCGGATGTCACGAGGAGTTCCGGAATGGTCCGGAGGTAAAGATTTATATACGGAAAGTGGTTAAACGGACACCGGAAAGTTTCGGTGGCATACCGGTATTGTACCGGGGCCACCGGAAGGGTTCCGGGGGTCCACCGGGTGGGGCCACCCCTCCCGGGGGGGCCACATGGGCTGTGTGGGAGAGGGAGCCAGCCACTAGTGGGCTGGGCGCGCCTCCCCACCTAGGCCCATGCGGCTAGGGCAAGGGGAGGGGAAACCCTAAAGGGGGCGCCCCCCTAGCTTGGGGGGCAAGCCACCCCTTTTCCCTCTCCCTTTGGCCGCCACCCCCCTCTAGGGTTTCCCCTAGAGGGCCGGCCCCCTTGCCCCTCTCCTCCTATATATAGAGGGGTGAGGGGAGGGCTGCAACACACCACAACTCAAGGCGCAGCCCCTCCCCTCCCCAACGCCTCTCCTCCTCCGTACGTGCTTGGCGAAGCCCTGTCGGAGTACTGCTGCACCAACTACACCACGCCGTCGTGCTGCCGTTGGAGCTGTCTTCCTCGTCCTCTCCTTCCTCCTTGCTGGATCAAGATGAAGGAGACGTCGCCCGTACCGTATGTGTGTTGAACGCGGAGGTGCTGTCCGTTCAGCACTTGGTCATCGGTGACCCGAATCACGACGAGTACGACTCCATCATCACCATCCCCTTGAACGCTTCCGCACTCGATCTACAAGTGGTATGTAGATGCAAACTCACTCCCTTGACTCGTTGCTTAGATGAACTCATAGATGGATCTTGGTGAAACCGTAGGAAAAATTTTAATTTTCTGCAACGTTCCCCAACATAATAAACCTCTCTCACAAGCGAGATATGATCAAACACCATGGGTGTTGGATTCAATACAATCACATAATGATGTGAACTAGATTATTGACTCTAGTGCAAGTGGGAGACTATTGGAAATATGCCCTAGAGGCAATAATAAAATGGTTATTATTATATTTCCTTGTTCATGATAATTGTCTATTGTTCATGCTATAATTGTATTAACTGGAAACCGTAATACATGTGTGAATACATAGACCACAACATGTCCCTAGTGAGCCTCTAGTTGACTAGCTCGTTGATCAATAGATGGTTATGGTTTCCTGACCATGGACATTGGATGTCATTGATAACGGGATCACATCATTAGGAGAATGATGTGATGGACAAGACCCAATCCTAAGCATAACACAAGATTGTGTACTTCGTTTTGCTAGAGCTTTTCTAATGTCAAGTATCGTTTCCTTAGACCATGAGATTGTGCAACTCCCGGATACCGTAGGAATGCTTTGGGTGTACCAAACGTCACAACGTAACTGGGTGGCTATAAAGGTGCACTACAGGTATCTCCAAAAGTGTATGTTTGGTTGGCACGAATCGAGGCTGGGATTTGTCACTCCGTATGTGGAGAGGTATCTCTGGGCCCACTCAGTAATGCATCATCATAATGAGATCAATGTGACTAAGTAGTTAGTCGCGGGATCATGCATCACGGAACGAGTAAAGTGACTTGCCGGTAACGAGATTGAACGAGGTATTGGGATACCGACGATGGAATCTCGGGCAAGTAACATACCGATTGACAAAGGGAATTGTATACAGGATTGTTTGAATCCTCGACATTGTGGTTCATCTGATGAGATCATCGTGGAACGTGTGGGAGACAACTTGGGTATCCAGATCCTGCTGTTGGTTATTGGCCGGAGAGATGTCTCGGTCATGTCTGCATGGTTCCCGAACCCGTAGGGTCTACACACTTAAAGTTCGGTGATGCTAGAGTTGTTATGGGAAATAGTATGTGGTTATTGAAGGTTGTTCAGAGTCCCAGATGAGATTCCGGACGTGACGAGGAGCTCTGGAATGGTTTGGAGGTGAAGATCGGTATATTGGACGAAGGGTATTGGAGTCTGGAATTGTTCCGGGGGTACCAGGTGATGACCAGCGTGTCCGAAAGGGGTTTCGGAGGTCCCGGCAAGTGTTGGGGGGAGGGGGCACAATATCCCACTAAGGGGCTGAGCGCCCCTCCCACCCCATCTCACGTAACCTGGAGAGGTAGGGGCGCCACCCCTAGGGCAGCCTCCCCTCCCGGCTTGGGGGGCAAGTTTCCTAAGGGGTGGGGGCGCCCAAACCCATCTAGGGTTTCCCCTGGCCGACGCCCCCTCCTCTAGATCCATCTAGAGGGGTCGGCCCCCTCTCCCCTTCCCCCTATATATAGTGAGGGGGTGGGAGGGCAGCCATAACCCTTCCCTTGGCACAGCTCTCTCCCTCCTCCAACACCTCCTTCTCCTCCGTAGTGCTTGGCGAAGCCCTGCTGGAGAACTACGAGCTCCACCACCACCACACCGTCGTGCCGTCGGAGTTCTCTCTCAACTTCTCCTCTCCCCTTGCTGGATCAAGAAGGTGGAGACGTCCCCGGGCTGTACGTGTGTTGAACGCGGAGGCGCCGTCCGTTCGGCGCTAGATCGCCGCGATTTGGATCGCCGCGAGTATGACTCCATCGACCGTGTTCTTGTAACGCTTCCGCTTAGCGATCTTCAAGGGTATGAAGATGCACTCCCTCTCTCTCTCTCTCTCTCTCTCTCTCTCTCTCGTTGCTAGAATCTCCTAGATTGATCTTGGTGATACGTAGGAAAATTTTGAATTATTGCTACGTTCCCCAACAGGGTGATCACAGGGCGATTTCTTTTTTGTTTTCTACTATGTTTCCGAACAGTGGCATCATGAGCGGTTCTATGTAGATGCAGGTTTCGATCTAGATTACATGTGGATGTGAGGGTTTGATGTTCTTTGGGCTTCATCATAGTCAACAATAGTGAATTGAGGCACTGAAGATGTTCGATATTCTAGGGGGTCACGCTTATTGATGAAGTTTAGTGTGAGGCTAGAGATTTTTAATTAAGTCTCTTCCCTTACACGCCCCAAAAGTTAATCTAGCAACAAGAATTATCACCTTGACAATGGACATAGGTAGCTAGTGTTTTCTGTTAACCCTAGCAGCCACGTAATTAAAATTTTCCAAACCAATTAGAGGACGTCTAACGTGGTTTTGCAGGTTGCATGTGCCGTATAGCTTTCATTATGATAATAAGTTTATGTATGAGATGGTTATATGTTGTAATGTTAAGTGACTTGTGCGTCACAGTACGGCATGATGGTTGGATCCACAAGATTGTCACTTTAATGTAATAGATGTGTAGATAGCCAACATGTTATGGTGATGGTGACAGGCTTACATGAAGGACCTCTACGTGAGGCAGCTGTACCAGGCGCAGGGAGGAGGGGCGTAAAATTTGCATGCCACAACAGTATTTTTTGAAATTGGTGCCACGATAACGTTTTTGAAACAGCTGCCACGACAACGCTTTCTGAAATTGCCGCCACATCAAAAAAAATTTGAAATGGCTGCCACAACGACAATTTTTCTGCAGCCACGGTGATGTTTCAACTGAAGATTCAAGAAGACCGTGAAGACTTTCTGGCGCCTAGGGCGGGGCTATACCATATCATGATATTATGAATTGCCTGAGATATTTATCCCCTTGTTGTTTGCACCCTTTGATTGCACAATATTCAATTATTAGGGTGATCTCTCATAGTAAATATCAAGTTAAAAGGTGTTTTTCCAAGTGTTGCAACCGTCTATAACACTTAGCCTTCCGGAGTGCATCACGTCCACATGAGTACAAATGGACTGTGAGGTGTAAGACGGGTGGACGGCCAGACCATGTAAGTAGATAACACTCAGTTGTCTTGAAGTTCTAGTAGAATCATTCTGAGCTCGGAGCATGAAACATCGAAAGATGAACAAGAGTCATATGGAGATATGATCGGCAAAAGTGTGCCTACCGGTTAAAATTCACGTCACCAGTGATGTCCACATCAATGGCCATGAATAAGATCGGGGTATTGGATCACTCACTATCAATTATGAGAGATATCATTTTGAGTGGGAGTGCACTTTATATTAAAAAAATTAAACACTAGTGCAAATTAATTATAAAAAAAATTCTAAGTGTATTTTGTTTTATCATTGTAGATCTATTGCTTGCAATATGTTCAACTTAGCCCCTATGTTAGAGAAAGAAAACTTGGCTACAAGCGGTGGAAACTATGCAGATTAGATCTGAAACCTGAGATTTGTTCTTAAGAGTGATAAGAAAAGAGTCTGTGTTGGATCATCCCCTAGGTGATCCTCCTGAAAAGGATGCACCACAAGAATTTGTACTACCTCCATCCTAGTTTATTAGCCCCACTCGTATCCAGTGTCATACTTTGACACTTTGACCATGATTTTAACTAACAACATATAAGTTATACATAACAAAAATAACATTGTCTGGAACTGTGTTCAAATACAAATCAAACGATATAACTTTT
Source organism: Triticum aestivum (assembly GCF_018294505.1). NCBI lineage: Eukaryota > Viridiplantae > Streptophyta > Magnoliopsida > Poales > Poaceae > Triticum > Triticum aestivum. The sequence goes on from NC_057798.1 coordinate 617,477,240, forward strand.
GGTGGCATCCATTAGTATTTTCTTAGTTAAATCTATGGTCAAACATTGACACAAAATACGAAGGGGACCAATAAAGCAGGACAGAGGTTGTAGATGCTTCCATTGCTCATAGTGATGACTATGATTTAGTCCAGTGCCTCATGTTGACTTGCATGGATCCTGAACGACAGAAATGTTTTGAACGGTCTAGTACTCAATTTATAATTGGTTCATTGGAAGTTCTATACAAGAAGCAAGCAAGGACCAGGCATTTTGAAATAACCAAGGCCTTGATTGAATGCAAGATGGCAGAAGGTTCCTCAATGAGTGAGCATATAACGAATCTTGCTCGCTATGTTGATAGAATGGCTTCTTTGGAATTTAGAATTCCTCCAACACTCGGTACAGATATGTGCTTGCTTCACTCACCCCATCTTACAATTGTTTTATCATGAATTACAGCATGACCGGGATGGAGGAAAGTGCAAATGAGTTGTTCTCTACAATCAAAACTAAGGAGGATTGAATGCAAAAGAACAAACAAGTGTTGATGGTCAATAAGACCGCCAGTTTCAAGAAGAAGGGAAAGTCCAAGAAAAAGTCTATTAGTGTTGGTAAGACCGTGTATAGGAAAAGGAACAGGGGAGGAGCCACTAAGGAGACTGAGTGTTTCTACTGCAACCAAAAAGGACACTGGAAGTGTAATTGTAAGAAGTAATTGGCGGATAAGAAGCAGAACGGTTCTTCCGGTAAAGGTATAAAAGTTATACAAAGTTAATGTTATTCTACCGGCTGATTTCCTTTATTTAATGAGTATTTGATACATATCAGTTGCTCTCATTTGCAAACCAATGCAGGGACTACCTAATGCTCGCAAGTTGAGAAGGAATGAAGTCATGATGAAAATCGGGAATGGTGATGGGATCGCTACTCAAGCCATTGAAGTCATGTCTTTAATTTATCTTCAAGACTTATCATAGAACGAAATAATAGTTATTTCATTCCGGAGTTGTGTAAAACATTATATTTTGGGTCATGCGACAAATATTCTTATAAAGTTTTAAACAATGGTTGCTCAAGTTGTTATAAGAATATGTTTTGGATTTACCACTATTATTATTAGTTTATTCATAGATCTTGAATTGAATATCTATAACATTAACGTTGAACGTCTTGAGAACACTGATAACAACACTTAAATGTGGCACTGCATGGTTATATCGAAAAGTAATCTTCATGTAGATAAAGTGTTGAAGTCTTTTTGATCTTGAATCAATTAACAGAAATTACAGAATACATATTGATGTATTTGGTCCGATGAGTAGACCAAGGCGCGGTGAATACTTATAATTCATTGCTGATTTGAGTAAATATGATTTACTTGATGAAACATAAGTTTGAAATATCTTAAAGGTTCAAATAAATTCAGAATGAAGATAAGAATCATTATGACAAAAGATAAGAGGTCTTCAATCATGAAGAAAACTATCTAAGTCATGAGTTTAGCAAACACTCAAATAATTACGGAATTATTTTATAACTTACCGGTCTTCTTTTATCAATTTTTGGGATATGCACTTGAAACAACAATATATACACTAAACGGAGCATCGTCTAATAGTCTGGCTAGATGACACCATATGACTTATGGAGTAATTGATGCAGACATATGCTAATTTGTAGGTTATTCCAAAGAGACAATTGGGCATTTCTTCTGCCAAAAAGTTCAAGGACAAACTATTTGTCACAAAGAATGAACACTTTCTCGAGAAAAGGTTTTCTCGCTAAA
>NC_057798.1:617479363-617506548 GCF_018294505.1 Triticum aestivum
AACTTAATAAGATTATTGAATCTCTGGCGAAAGTAAGCAGGATCAACAAACCAGAAGTTGTTCCAAAAGTTGTCCGCACAACTGAACCAGAAGTTACTACACTAGATGTAGAAACTCTAGTTAAAGCTTGTAACCGAACTGCGTAGATCAGGAAGGATTAGCGAACCTCCTGAATGACCTTACAATGAGATATTCATATTAGAAGAAGATGAACCTGCGCACTACAAGGAATCGATGATGGTGCCCAGCTCAAAGGACTGGCTAATAGCCATACACTCTGAAATGGAGTTCATATATGACAATTAAGTTTAAATCTTGGTTGATCCTCCAGAAGGTATGGAGTAGATGGATGTCAAAACTAGTTTCCGAAATGGAAAGAATGTATAAATGATACAGGGAACCACAATATCTAGTTGGGTCGGTCCATCTCTGCTCGCATGGGTCGCATTCTGCGATTCACCAACCATATGCCGCACATAGCGACAAATAGGAAATGCCAATCTATATCACATCAAGCCTGCTTGAAATCAGGCCCAACACGGTTTGCACTTTCCTTAAGTAATTTGGCGTCCGACCCATCTCATGTTATAATCTATTTTATGAAATTATAAGTAGGTTCGAGCTCATATATTCTTCGAGAACATAACTATAGCTCGTTAAAAAAAATTGTTTTTTTGTTGAGTTGAAAGAGAGACGATCTTATCTTTTTTCTAGTTGATGAAACTGCTACATTTTATTCAATCGTTTCAAATCCCGAAGGGACATACAACCATGTCTTAGATAACATGTAACGCCCTACCTATGATATGTGCCATTCCATTGCCGGAGCGTTGCACCCAATGCACATTATGCTCTTCCTAGGAGGCAAGCAAGTCCTTGATCTACTCGGCCAACGACCCATGCATTGGGCGATACAGGTCTGAGTAAAAAATCTACCACTTCTTTGATATGAGAGATGATTTTGGTACTCGTCTACTACCCGGGACATCAATACCATAACCAAGAATAATGTTTTGTTTTCTTTGCTTAGTATAACTTCTCGGATTTTTCAACTTTGAAATATGACGTTGGTTGTGAACGTTTGGATATATTTGAATGTATTACGAACAATAGTGTAATTTTGAGAAGAATGTAAATGTGTGCTTTGTGATAAATCATGCGTTGATTCGTGATAAATCATTAGTATTGCAAGATTTTCCATAATAACTGAAAATAATTTACACCTCAAATAGGTATACCAAAATGTTATGACATACTCCCTTGTACTAAATCATCGACAAGTAATATGGAACGGAGGGAGTACAAATGGTGGAAATTTTTCATGCGTGACTCAACCACCTCAAAAAATAAAAGTATTAGCGTGAGAATCTATACTATAACCACCTCTAAAACCCAGTCTAGATTGTACAATAGAGTACACTACTGATGATAATATATAATAAATAGTTCAACGGCTTAGTTGTTTGACAGGCTAAACAGATATAATTGTACATTAAACTCGGTCACAAGAAACAACAGATCAAAAACCAGTAACTTCCATCTTGCAGAAAACAAAATCACACATGCGAGTACTTCCGACTGACACTTTCATCCCGGAGTCGACCGTGCCTCGTGTGGAAAACCCATCCCAAGATCCCCCCATAGAAAAAAAATCAGGTACCCCTTTGGGTAATCTACTGAAACAACACGCCTCGAAAGGTCAACCACGTCATCTGCCATGGTAGGCAGTTTTCCATCTTGAAAATCAAGCAGCACCACTCTCCCTCCTTTTACAATGTCGGTGCTGCAAACACCCTGACCCGGACACTGATTGGGCCATGACCCAGCAACAACTCGGACGCCCACGGTGGCCTCGACTGACATAGGTAGCATTTTTCAAGTTTGCTGAACTTTTTTTTTCAAATTTGATGAACCTTTTTTTAATCTTGATGAACATTTTTCAAATTTGATAAACTTTTTTTCAAGTTCGATGAACTTTTTCAAAATTGATCAGTTTTTTTTTCAAAATTGAAGATTTTTTTCGAACCTTTTTTTCATGTATTCAACCTTTTCCACAATTTATGGTTTTTATTTTTTTGTGGATTTTTTTCAAATAATTAACATTGTGCATATAATTTAGTGTTATGCTAAAAGAAGGGCTTTTTCCTGATGAAGGATGATAGGTCGTTCCAGTGGTTTTGGCGCCATGCTGTTAACAATTCGATCCTGAGTTCGAATCCCATTTCTTCCCCTATCCCAATCTAAATTTATTTTTTTACTTTCACTGCTTTTTCTCTTTACTGGCCCGGCCCACTACGCTGCCCCTTCGAGCGCCCGCAGCGCCAACTGGGCTGTAAGCGCCGGTTGCTCCTAATTGGCGCTCCCAGCGCCGGTTAGCAATCCTGGCGCTCCAAAGGAGAGGTATGGTGAGTCGACCCGAAAAACGTGAAATCATCACTCACTCTCGGCTCACTCAGATCACTAGCGTCCATCCCGTTCGCTCCCACGTATCTTCTTTTTTGAGTCAGGGCACACATGTATCTAGATGGTACACCGATTTTCCCTTTGACTTGTGGAAGAAAATATAAATCATAGATTTGATTTTTTTTCAATTTAAGAAAATGTTTGTGAGTTTAAAAAATGAAAAAGTCTCTGAATTCAAAACTATTCATGGATTTTGGAAAAAATTTCATGAATTTGAAAAGAATTTCATTGATTTTGAAAAAAAAGCATCAATTTGGATTCCTTTTTGAAAATTTGAAATATAGATCATTAATTTTAAAAAAGTTCACAAGTCTGAAAATATCATGAATTTTCAAAATAGTTCATCGGATTTGAAAAAAAGTTCATCAATTTTGAAAATAAATTCATCGGATTAAAAAGAAAGTTCATTGAATTGAAAAATGTTCATCAGATTTGAAAAAAGGTTCACCAAAAATGTAAAAAAAAAGTTCATTGGTTTTGAAAAAAGTTAGTTGAATTTGGAAAAAGTTCATTGAAATTGATAAAAGTTCATCAATTTTGAAAAAAGATCATTTGTTTGAAATATACTAACGAATTTAAGAAAAGAAAAGAGAAATAGGAAACAAAAAAAGAAGCGGAAAAAACATAGAAAACGTGGGGAGGGGGGGGATTTCCTATAAATATAAATGTAAAAAAGAAGGAAGTATTCCCAAGCGTCAAGTTGGCATAGTGGTTAGTGTAGTTCAGTCGCAATAAAGAGATCACGGGTTCAACTACTGTCAATCGCACTCCCGGGACCTCCTAATTGGACCTTTAAGAACCGCGAAGAAAAAATTCTCAAAATTCTATAAGAAGAGGGAATTAAACTTGTCGAGTGACGCCTTGCCGTGGTAACCACTAGATCGGCCACAACTTGTTGCCTAATACTACTAGGAAACTGTACTATTTAACCCTTTAAATACTGCACATAACATATATTACATACCGAGTATAGATTATTTTAAAAAGAAAACGTAAATTTCGAAAATAATTCAAAAAATATAGAGAAACCACGATTTAAAAAAGTTCATTAATATATATAATTTTTTCACAAATTGGAAAAATATATTCGATTTTTCAAAAAGTTCATCAATTTTGAAAAAAGTTCTTGGAGAAAAGTTCATCAGTTGAATAAAATTTCACCGGTTTGAAAAAAGTTCACGCATTAGCAAAAAGGAAGAACTGAATAGGAAAAAGGAAAATAGAAAAGAAAAGTGGAAAGAAGAAAAGAAGGAAAATATAAAAAAATGTAGAAAAAAGAAAAGAAAAGTAGGTGGGGAGCTCCTAAATGACGCTCACCTGGGCCGGCCCATTATGCAGTGGCACTTCACGAGGTGAAAAAACTTCAAAAAATAGCGAGCCAGAACTGGAATTCGAACCCGAGACTACACGCCTTGCGCTAGCCGCTCAGAGCGACAAGCTCCTCCGCTAGATATGCAAGATGGTCGTTAAAGAAACAAACGATATTGGAAAACATCTAAATGGCCTGACGCTAGTGAACTAAAATTGCTAGCCACTGTAACTTGTAATTAAAATAGCAACCAGATGCATATGAATTATAAGACGCAAGAAATCTAATTTTTAAGAAAATTTGAACGTTATTATCTTTTTAAAAACTGTAAATAATTTTTGAAACATGAAAATTTTAAAATTTATGAAATATTTTATAAAACTCAAACATTTCCTGAAAACATGAACACTTTGGGGTTTCTCAAACATTTCTTGATACAAATAAGAAATTTGAAAATGAGAACAATTTTTTAAATTATGAACAATGTTTTAAATAACACATACATTTTCTGAAAAAATAGGAACAAAATTTGAAAACACGATTTTTATCTCAAAATATGAACAATCTTCTCAAAATGCAAATATGTTTGGAAAATTACACAACATTTTTTAATTTGCGAATAAAATTTGAAAACATGATCATTTCTTTTGAATATGTAAACAAATTTGTAAAAGCAGGAACATGGTTTGAAATTCCTGAATATCTTTTGAAGTTGTGAACAAAATTGAAAAAAAACAATTGTTTTCCGAAATTAGGAATAATTTTTTCAATATACGAACATTTTTGAAATTATGAACAATTTGTTCAAAACGCAAATTTTAAGAAAATTCCAATTATATGGCATTTATTAATATGTGAATAAAATTGGAAAAGCTCAAACATTTTTTGAAATTACAGAACATTTTATGAATTTACGAAATATTTCAAGAAATAAAAACACTTTCTCAAATTCCCCAAAAATATTTCAAGTTGGCGAACAAATTTTCAAAAAACATGATTTTTTTTTTCAAATTTGTGAACACATTTTAAAGTGAGATCATTTTTTTGAAAACATAAAACACAAACATTTTAAAAATCTGAAGTTAATTTTTCTTCTTCTTGAATTTACAAACATTTCTTGTAAAAGAAGCAAATAAAATTGAAATAAACTTTTTGAAATTTCTGAAGAAAATTTCAAACCAGGAACATTTCAAAAAAATGAACGAAATTAAAAGAATACAAGCATTTTTTAAATTCCTGAACATTTGATGAAAAAAAAGGAAAAATAAAAATAAAAACGGAAATAAAAGAAAAGGGGAAACTAAATAATGAAAGATGAAAGAAAAAAAGGAAAAATGAGAAAGAAGGGAAAAAGAAACAGGAAATAAGAAAAAACATGAAAAATTAGAAACAGAAAAGAAAAAAAAAGTTCATGAACCGGCTGGAAACCTTGCCGAACGTTCCCAAAACCGGGATCGGTGGATGCACGTCTCACTGCTAAATGGGTCGGCCCGTGTCGATCGAATGTGTGCGGTGCATCGACAATTTGACGCAGAGTGCGTCAAATAGAAGGTCGCGATTAGGAGCTCCCCCGTTTCCTTTTGATTTCAGTAGTGTCCGTCTGAATCCAACTGCGCTAACGGGCCAAGGGCCGGCCTATTTAACTTTTTCTTTGGGTTGCTTCTTGAGCTAAAAAAACGCCCTCCTCCTCCTTCTACATGAGAATTCATGCTTCAAAGTGTAGCCTGCAGAACAAAGTGAGTCCTGTGAAAGTGGATTCCGGCTGGGCTAACCCTCTTCCTTTAGGATGAAAAAAATACATTAGTTAATTACAGATGTCCTTTCTCTCGGGATGCTTCTTTGGGTGCGGCTGCAGCTAAATGCAGAAACCTGATAACCCACAAGTGTAGGGGATCGCAACAGCTTTCGAGGGTAAAGTATTCAACCCAAATTTATTGATTCGACACAAGGGGAGCCAAAGAATATTCTTGAATATTAGCAGTTGAGTTGTCAATTCAACCACACCTGGATAACTTAGTATCTGCAGCAAGATATTTAGTAGCAAAGTAGTATGATAGTAATGGTAACGGTAGCAACAGTAAAGATAAATGTTTTTGGGTTTTTGTATTAGTTTTAACAGTAGCAACGAAAAAGTAAATAAGCGAAGAACATTATATGAAAAGCTCGTAGGCAATGGATCAGTAATGGATAATTATGCCGGATGCGATTCCTCATATAATAGCTTTAACATAGGGTGACACAGAACTAGCTCCAATTCATCAATGTAATGTAGGCATGTATTCCGTAAATAGTCATACGTGCTTATGGAAAAGAACTTGCATGACATCTTGGCAGCGGGGTCCTAGTGGAAACTAAGGGATATTAAGGCCTCCTTTTAATAGAGAACCGGACCAAAGCATTAACACATGGTGAATACATGAACTCCTCAAACTACGGTCATCACCGAGAAGTATCCCGATTATTGTCACTTCGAGGTTGTCGGATCATAACACATAATAGGTGACTATAGACTTGCAAGATAGGATCAAGAACACACATATATTCATGAAAACATAATAGGTTCAGATCTGAAATCATGGCACTCGGGCTCTAGTGACAAGCATTAAGCATAGCAAAGTCATAGCAACATCAATCTCAGAACATAGTGGATCCTAGGGATCAAACCCTAACAAAACTAACTTGATTACATGGTAAATCTCATCCAACCCATCACCGTCCAGCAAGCCTACGATGGAATTACTCACTCACGGCGGTGAGCATCATGAAATTGGTGATGGAGGATGGTTGATGATGACGACGACGACGAATCCCCCTCTCCGGAGCCCCGAACGGACTCCAGATCAGCCCTCCCGAGAGAGATTAGGGCTTGGCGGTGGCTCCGTGTCGTAAAATGCGATGAAACTTTCTTCCTGATTTTTTTCTCCGCGAGACGGAAGATATAGAGTTGGAGTTAAGGTCGATGGAGGTCCAGGGGGACCACGAGATAGGGGGCGCGCCCTACAGGGGGCGCCCCCCTGTCTCGTGGACAGGCCCTGGGCCCCCTGGTATATTTCTTTCGCCCAGAAATTCTTATTAATTCCAAAAAGTACCTCCGTGGATTTGCAGGTCATTCCGAGAACTTTTCTTTTCTACACATAAAACAACATCATGGCAGTTCTGCTGAAAACAACGTCAGTCTGGGTTAGTTTCATTCAAATCATGCAAGTTAGAGTCCAAAACAAGGGCAAAAGTGTTTGGAAAAGTAGATGCGTTGGAGACATATCAACTCCCCCAAGCTTAAACCTTTGCTCGTCCTCAAGCAATTCAGTTGATAAACTGAAAGTGATAAAGAAAAAATTTTACAAACTCTGTTTGCTCTTGTTGTTGTAAACATGCAAAGCCATCATTCAGGTTTCAACAATATTATAAACTAACCATACTCACAATAACACTTAGGTCTCATAATTACTCATATCAATAACATAATCAGCTAGCGAACCATAATAATAAAACTCGGATGACAACACTTTCTCAAAACAATCATAACATGATATAACAAAATGGTATCTCGCTAGCCCTTTCTGAGACCGTAAAACATAAATGCAGAGCACCTTTAAAGATCAAGGACTGACTAAACATTATAATTCATGGTAAAATAGATCCAGTCAAGTCATACCCAATATAAACCAATAATAATTTACGCAAATGACAGTGTGCTCTCCAGCGGGTGCTTTTTAATAAGAAGGGTGATGACTTAACATAAAAGGAAATAGAAAGGCCCTTAGCAGAGGGAAGCAGGGATTTGTAGAGGTGCCAAAGCTCGATTTTAAAATAGAGATTGAATAACATTTTGAGCAACATACTTTTGCTGTCAACGCAATAACTATGAGATGGATGTATCTTCCATACTAAATGCATTATAGGCAGTTCCCACGCAGAATGGTAAAAGTTTATACTCCCCCAACCACCAACAAGCATCAATCCATGGCTTGCTCGAAACAACGAGTGCCTACAACAAACAACAATCCTGGGGGAGTTTTGTTTAATTATTTTGATTTTCTTTGATCTTTTTGGATCAAGGAACCGGGCATCCCGGTTACCGGCCATTTCTCGTGAATGAGGAGCAGAGTCCACTCCTCTGAGAATAACCCACCTAGCATGGAAGATATAGGCAGCCCTAGTGGAAACATGAGCGGCTAGAGCATACAAAACAGAATTTCATTTGAAGGTTTAGAATTTGGCACATACAAATTTACTTGGAACGGCAGGTAAATACCACATATAGGAAGGTATAGTGGACTCATATGGAACAACTTTGGGGTTTAAGGAGTTTGGATGCACAAGCAGTACTCCCGCTTAGTACAGGTGAAGGCTAGCAAAAGACTGGGAAGCGACCAATTGAGAGAGCGACAACAGTCATAAACATGCATTAAAACTAATTCACACCGAGTACAAACATGAGTAGGATATAATCCACCATGAACATAAATATCATGAAGGCTATGTTGATTTGTTTCAACTACATGTGTGAACATGTGCCAAGTCGAGTCACTCAATTCATTCAAAGGAGGATACCATCCTATCATACCATATCATAATCATTCTAATAGCATGTTGGCAAGCAAGGTAAACCATTATAACTCAAAGCTAATCAAGCATGGCACAAGCAACTATAATCTCTAAATGTCATTGCAAATATGTTTACTTCATAATAAGCTGACTCGGAAATGATGAACTCATCATATTTACAAAAACAAGAGAGGTCGAGTTCATACCAGCTTTTCTCATCCCAATAAGTCCATCATATATCGTCATTATTGCCTTTCACTTGCACGACCGAACGATGTGTATAATAATAAGAGTGCACGTGCATTGGACTAAGCTGGAATCTGCAAGCATTCAACTCAAAAGAGAAGACAAGTAATGTGGTCTCTAAATTAAATAAACAATCATGCATATGAGAGCCACTAAGCATTTTCAATATGGTCTTCTCGACCCCCAAAGGAAAGAAAATAAAATAAAACTATTTACACGAAAAAGCTCCCAACAAGTAAAAGAAGAACTAGAAATCTTTTTGGGTTTTCATTTTAATTTCTACTACAAGCATGGAAATTAAGCTAACTAATTTTTTTGGTTTTTCTCAAGGTTTAACAAACACACAAGAAGAAAACTAGAAAAAGAAATTTAAACTAACATGGATAATACAATGAAAGAGTATAAGCACCGACGACTAGTGTGTGAACATGAATGTAAAGTCGGTGAGAAATACGTACTTCCCCAAGCTTAGGCTTTTGGCCTAAGTTGGTCTAATACCAAGGATCGCCTCGCTGATATCCATAAGTGAAACCGGGGTTGTACTGAGATGCAGCGGCAACCGCCTCCTGATCTGCATCGTGTTGGCGAGACGCCTCCACTCCCCTCTCGTATTCAGCTACTTCCTCCCTAGTGACAACATATCTTCCTTTTGCCTGATAATCAAAAAGGTAGGGAGTAGGAATAATAACAGGGACGACGTTGCGTCTATCATAGATTAGTCGGTAATGGAGGAATTGTTCATTCCTCTCAAGAAAATGATGATTAAACATAGCTTCTTTATCCAAATAAACAGGGGGTAAAATCATATCTCCCTCTCGTGGGGCTATACCAAGAAAATTAGCCACACGGGTTGCATAGATTCCTCCAAAGAAATTTCCCTTTCTACTATTATTCTGCAACCTTCGTGCAACTATTGCCCCCAAGTTATAACCTTTAAAACCTAAAACAGTACTCTTGAGGATACTCAGATCAGGGACACACATGTGACATGCTTCATCCTTACCATTAATACATCTACCGATGAAGAGAGCAAAATAATGTATAACAGGAAAGTGAATGCTCCCTATGGTAGCTTGTGCTATGTCCCTAGATTCTCCCACAGTGATACTAGCAAGAAAATCTCTAAATTCAGATTTGTGAGGATCATTAATATTACCCCACTGCGGGAGTTTGCAAGCATTTGTAAAATCCTCTAAGTCCATGGTGTAAGATGTATCATAGATATCAAATAGGACACTAGGAGAATTATGCGTACAGTAATATTTAAACCTCCGCACAAAGGAATCAGTCAATTGATAGTACTGAGGACACTTATCTTGTAAGAAGTCCTCCAGCTCAGCATTACACACATATGCGTCAAATTCCTCCTTAAAGTTTGCTCTGACCATAAAATCATCGGATGGCCACTCACAAGCTCGTACATCCGCGTTCCTCGGCAATTCAACATCTTGCTCACGTATAGCAATCCTGGGCCCTTTCTTCACCGAGGAACCACCTTGGTACATTCTCCTAAGCATATTTCTTTTTCTAAAAATTTCTGAAATTTTTAGTAACTTCAAAATAAAAGTGCATAAAACTAAACAAGAATGGTAGCAACTACTCCTACAAGTGCCTAGAGCCTATATCATGCATTAGAATTACTTGGAACCTCATAAATTTAACATGCAAGCTCAAGAACAGGGTCACCAAGGCAGCAAGGATTTGCAATGAATAAAGCACTAGAACAAAAAATAATTGGACCAATGGTGGAGTCACATACCAAGCAACAATATCCCAAAGCAGTTTTGTGAATGGAGCTTTGAGCAAGGAGATCGAAAATCGCAGCAAACCGAGCTAGAACTCGTGCTTGAGCTGGATGGGGATTTTTTTGGGTAGAAGATGATGTGTGTGGGTGCTGGCATAAGTGGAGGGGGGACACCAGGGGCCCACGAGACAGGGCGCGCGCCCTACAGGGGGGGGGGCGCCCTCCTCTCTCGTGGCCTGGTGCTTGCCCCTCCTGCTGTGTTTTCAGTGCCTAAAATCCTCAAATATTCCAGAAAAAATCATACTAAATTTGTAGGGCATTTGGAGCACTTTTATTTTCGGACTATTTTTTAATGCACGGATAGAAAACAGACGGATAATACTATTTTTGCTTTATTTAATCTAAATATCAGAAAGTAAAAAGAGGGTGCAGAAGGTTGTGCCTTCTAGTTTCATCCATCTCGTGATCATCAAAATGAACCCACTAACAAGGTTGATCAAGTCTTGTTAATAACTCATTCCGAATAACACGGAACCGGAGAAATTTCGAAGTGACACTAAGTTACCTCAACGGGGATATGAAAATCCCCAACAATAAGAATATCATACTTTTTCTTGACAGTAGGGAGAGGAAATTCAAAAACTCCAAAAATAATAGTCGGAACTTTCTCAATAGTATTTATGCTATGAACTTGGATTTGCTTCCTCGGAAAGTGTACCGTATTCTCATTACCATTAACATGAAAGGTGACATTGCCTTTGTTGCAATCAATAACAACTCCTGCAGTATTTAAAAAGGGTCTACTAAGAATAATAGACATATTATCATCCTCGGGAATATCAAGAATAACAAAGTCTGTTAAGATAGTAACTTTCGCAACAACAACATGCACGTCCTCACAAATGCCGACAGGTATAGCAGTTGATTTGTCAGCCATTTGCAAAGATATTTCAGTAGGTGTCAACTTACTTAATTCAAGTCTACGGTACAAGGAAAGAGGCATAACACTAACACCGGCTCCAAAATCACATAAAGCAGTTTTAACATAATTTCTTTTAATAGAGCAAGGTATAGTGGGTACTCTGGGATCACCAAGTTTCTTAGGTATTCCACCCTTAAAGGTATAGTTGGCAAGCATGGTGGAAATCTCAGTTTCAGGTATTTTCCTCTTATTAGTGATGATATCTTTCATATATTTAGCATAAGGGTTTGTTTTAAGCATATCAGTTAAGCGCATGCGTAAGAAAATAGGTCTAATCATTTCAGCAAAGCGCTCAAAGTCCTCATCATCCTTTGACTTGGATGGTTAGGAGGAAAGGGCATGGGTTTCTAAACCCATTGTTCTCTTTCTCTACCATCCTTCCTAGCAACAAAATCTCTCCTATCATAACGTTGGTTTCTTGATTGTGGGTTATCAAGACCAATAGCGGGTTCAGTTTCTATATCATTGTTATTACTAGTTTGAGCATCTATATGAACATCATTATTGGCATTATCATCAAGTTCATGTTTATCTCCGGATTGTGTTTCAGCATCAGAGTTAGAAGTATTATTAGGATTCTCAGGTGTTTCTTCATTAGGTTCACTAGACGTTTGCAAAGTTCTATCATTCTTATTTTTCTTCTTCTTAGAAGAACTAGGAGCATCTAGATTATTATTCTGAGAATCTTGTTCAATTCTTTTAGGGTGGCCTTCAGGATACAAAGGTTCCTGAGTCATTCTACCAGTTCTAGTAGCCACTCTAACAGCAAAGTCATTTTTATTATTTAATTTAGCAATCAATTCATTCTGAGCCTTAAGTACTTGTTCAGCTTGAGTAGCAACCATGTAAGCATGTTTACTAGTGAGTTTAAATTCACCTTTAACTCTAGCTACATAACCATTCAAGCGTACTATCGTATAAGCATTATTCTTCAATTGTCTACCAACATAATCATTGAAATTTTCTTGTCTATTCATGAAACCATCAAATTCATGTAAGCAAGGGCTATGGGATTTAGTAGATGGGATTTCATCTTTATCATATCTATAGAGAGAAATTACCTTTACTACCTGTGTCGGGTTATCAAGACAATGTGTTTCTTCAACCGGTGGTATATTAAGACCATGTATTTCTTCAATAGGTGGTAAATTCTTAACATCTTTAGCTTTAATACATTTTTCTTTCATTGATTTCTTTGCCTCTTGCATATCTTCAGGACTGAGAAATAAAACACCTCTCTTCTTTGGAGTGGGTTTAGGAATAGGCTCAGGAGTTGGCTCAATTGGTTCAGGAATTTCCTCAGGAATTGGCTCAGGGAGAGTCCAATTATTTTCATTAGTCAACATATTATTCAATAGTAATTCAGCTTCGTCGACTGTTCTTTCCCTGAAAACACAACCAACACAACTATCCAAGTAGTCCTTGGAAGCATCGGTTAGTCCATTATAAAAGATATCAAGTATTTCATTTTTCTTAAGTGGATGATCCGGCAAAGCATTAAGTAACCGGAGAAGCCTCCCCCAAGATTGTGCGAGACTCTCTTCTTTGATTTGCACAAAGTTATATATTTCCTGCAAGACAGCTTGTTTCTTATGAGCAGGGAAATATTTAGCAGAGAAGTAATAAATCATATCCTGGGGATTACACACACAACCAGGAGCAAGAGAATTCTACCAAGTCTTAGCATCACCCTTTAATGAGAACGAAAATATCTTAAGGATATAAAAATAGCGAGACTTTTCATCATTAGTAAATAGGGTAGCTATATCATTCAACTTGGTAAGATGTGCCACAACAGTTTCAGATTCAAGGCCATAAAAAGGATCAGATTCAACTAAAGTAATAATTTCAGGATCAACAGAGAATTCATAATCCTTATCAGTAACACAGATAGGTGAAGTAGCAAAAGCAGGGTCAGGTTTCATTCTAGCATTAAGAGATTGCTGCTTCCGTTTAGCTAATAGTTTCTTAAGATCATATCTATCTTTGCAGGCAAAAATAGCTTCAATAGCTTCTTTATTCATAACATAACCCTCAGGAACAACAGGCAATACATAATCATTGGGAGAATTCTCATCATCACTATCATCAATAATAACATCTTCAATAATTTCATTCTCTCTAGCCCTAGCAAGTTGTTCATCAAGAAATTCACCTAATGGCAAAGTAGTATCACGCACAGAAGTAGTTTCATCATGCATAGCAGAAGTGGCATCATCAATAACATGCGACATATCAGAATTCATAGCAGTAGCAAGTTTAGGTGTCGCAAGCTTACTAATAACGGAAGGAGAATCTAGTGCAGAGCTAGATGGCAGTTCCTTACCTCCCCTCGTAGTTGAGGGCAAAATCTTGGTTTTAGCGTCTTTCAAGTTCTTCATAGTGATCAACATATATAAATCCCAAGTGACCCAGAGAATAGAGCTATGCTCCCCGGCAACGGCGCCAGAAATTAGTCTTGATAACCCACAAGTGTAGGGGATCGCAACAGCTTTCGAGGGTAAAGTATTCAACCCAAATTTATTGATTCGACACAAGGGGAGCCAAAGAATATTCTTGAGTATTAGCAGTTGAGTTTTCAATTCAACCACACCTGGATAGCTTAGTATCTGCAGCAAGGTATTTAGTAGCAAAGTAGTATGATAGTAATGGTAACAGTAGCAACAGTAAAGATAAATGTCTTGGGTTTTTGTAGTAGTTGTAACAGTAGCAACGAAAAAGTAAATAAGCGAAGAACAATATATGAAAAGCTCGTAGGCAATGGATTAGTGATGGATAATTATGCCGGATGTGATTCCTCATGTAATAGCTATAACATAGGGTGACACAGAACTAGCTCCAATTCATCAATGTAATGTAGGCATGTATTCCGTAAATAGTCAAACATGCTTATGGAAAAGAACTTGCATGACATCTTTTGTCCTACCCTCCCGTGGCAGCGGGGTCCTAGTGGAAACTAAGGGATATTATGGCCTCCTTTTAATAGAGAACCGAACCAAAGCATTAACACATGGTGAATACATGAACTCCTCAAACTATGGTCATCACCGAGAAGTATCTCGATTATTATCACTTCGGGGTTGTCGGATCATAACACATAATAGGTGACTATAGAATTGCAAGATAGGATCAAGAACACACATATATTCATGAAAACATAATAGGTTCAGATCTGAAATCATGGCACTCGGGCCCTAGTGACAAGCATTAAGCATAGCAAAGTCATAGCAACATCAATCTCAGAACATAGTGAATCCTAGGGATCAAACCCTAACAAAACTAACTTGATTAGATGGTAAATCTCATCCAACCCATCACCGTCCAGCAAGACTACGATGGAATTACTCACTCACGGCGGTGAGCATCATGAAATTGGTGATGGAGGATGGTTGATGATGACGACGGCGACGAATCCACTACAAAAAAAGACACTTCCGTGATGATACGTGTTTGTCACAGTAGGTCGCGTTTTTTGTCATGCATGTACATCCATGACAAATTTATGACAGAATCAAGATAGTCATACCTGTGCTGTCATAGAAGTGTTGCATGACATTACCAAAATTATCATCACGGAAGTGTCCACTTCCATGACGATAAATCGCGCGTCACAGAAGTGCTTTCGTCAAGGGTGACCGACACGTGGCATTCACCGTAACGAAATGCCGTTAAGCTATCGGGTCGGATTTTGGATCCGATAACCCGTTAACAGCCCCGACCAATGGGAAATTTCCACATGTAAAATTCTGATTGGCCGAAGGGAACACCTGTCAGCTCGTCAGTGGGCCAGATGTCGCCCGTCCATTGGAGGAGACATGCCTATGGTACGTCGACACGTGGTTGGGCCCAATAAAGGCCCATATAGGTTAAAAAGGCCGGCCCAGTCAAAGGCCCGTAGAACTTAATCAGGTACTAGTGGGCCAGCCCAATAACGGCCTGCTTAATAAAGGCCCATTTCCGACCTGAAACCAGATCTGGCCCTTTAATTGTTCGCCCAATATTTGGGCCCATTTACGACCCAAAGCCAGATCTGGCCCGTTAATTGTTCGCCCAATATTTGGGCCCATTTGCGGCCCGGAGCCAGATCTGGCCCGTTAATTGTTCGCCGAATATTCGGGCCCAACTACAGCCTAGTGACTTTCGGCCTGTTAGAGGCCTGATGTAGACATGGGCCTATTTCAGCCCGGTGTGACTTTCGGCCTGGGAATGGCCCGTGCTGCCCATGGGCCATATATGGTCTGACGGGACATCGGGCCCACTAACGGCCCGTGCTAAAGGTGGTAACAGTTAAGCCCAACGTGACTTTGGGCCTGTTAAAGGCCTGTCGCGTAATTCGGCCCGTTGATGCCTGTACTAAGCTTTGGGCCTCTTAAAGGCCCATGATATCAGTGGGCCAACTAAGGCCCGAGATATGTTTCGTCCTGGTAACGGCCCGTGAGCTAACTGGGCCCATAATGGCCCAGTCTACATTTCGGCCTGCTAAAGTCCCGTCCATGACTAGTGAAAATTGAGGCCCAACATGCATTTTGGCCTGCTAAAGGCCCGTGGTTTCATCTCGGCCGTAACAGGCCAGTACAATATTCAGCCTGTTAATGGCCCAATGCTACCTGGGCCAAACTAAGAGCTGGGTCGACAAAAGGCCCAACTAAAATATAGGCTGGTGTAAGTTTGGGCCTGGCGCAATGTGTGAAGGCCCCAATCATTCGGGCCCAAGAAAGACGTAGGCCGGCCCAATTGTGGCCCACTAAAAACCTGGCCCATTAGAGTCGAATGTTTTGGCCCGGTCGACTACATCTGATTTTTTTTTCAGATAGCGAATGATGGTAGTAACTAGTAGGAATTAAGAACAAACCTACTCTATACAATAAAGAAATTATGGCATAGTAACTAAGAATAAACCTACACTATACAATAAAGGATTTATGGTATATTACATCCACTGGGCATCCAAGTTCGCCACCAGTGATCATAAAGCGCAATGAAGAAGCAGATTACAAAAACTGGGCACCATTGCAGCGTAACAAAATAATACTGAACCGAGACCACTTCCAAGACAGTTCAAGAAAGGTTAGCCTTGCAGGAGAACTGCTGCGCAAGCTGCTGAGCAAGGCTGTGAGACCGGCCTAGCATGTCGGTCATAGCTTCCAGGTGTAGCTGTTTAGCGATGAGGTTCTCATTGGTGTTCTCCGCAATCTTTCTTAGAGATAGGACTTCAAGTCAAAGTTGAGTTGCATAATACCTTTCTGCTAGAACTTGGGACTGAAGAAGTCGAACTGATTCAGACAACGAATTCTATTAGCTTGTCTGACTGTTAGTCTCAAGTAACTTGAACACTGCATCAAGACAAGACTTTGGGGTTGTCTCACTATCTTTAAGATGTTTTGCCTTCTTTGCTGCAATATATGTTGGGTTTGTCTCACAGCCTTCAGCAGACTTGTGCATGCCATCAGGCATATCACCCTGAAACAAAGCAGAGAGATGACAGGTTTTGCATGTGTATAAACAAATATGATAATTGTTCTGTCAATTCTATCCAATTTCAAATTAGAAAATAAAGAGTAAGTTCAAAATATCAATAGCATAATTTGGCATTGTTCATAATGAGGGGAGATTCACCACACTACTGGATTACCATGTCAACATAACAAGCATAGATGAAGGGCAAAGAAAATCATTGTATCTATTTTGGATAATGTGCATGGCATGTTGTTCATATCATCAGCCACATCAGTAAGATAAAACAGGAGGTGACAAGGTGCAAACGTGGGCTGCTTCACCACACAGTGGATTATAGATCCACAAAACCAAGCATACATATAGGGAGTATTAAGTAATGTGCATGGTATGAATAATAAATTTGGTTTTACAAGTAAAACTTAGAACTTACGGTTCTTACGAACATGCATTTTGGTAGAAACAACAAACTAAATAGCAGTAAACGATAGGGAGTATGAGCAAATTAAACAACAGTTGAGGATAAAGGCTTTAGAAGGACTGACTTACATTAACAGTTAACACCAACTTTATAATGCCCTTCTCCATGTCAAGGGAAGGATAACTCAAGAATTTCAGCACAAAATCTTCTTCATAAGCATTGCCTATACTCTACATTTTGTAGAGAGTAATTATAGATATGATAATACTAGAAGGGATAGAGGATAATGAAGATAAGATGTAGATTGATGCTACATAATCAACTACCAATCCCTGGAAGTACAAGCGTTATAGGACAAAATGTACTGACAAGAGCAATGGGCTACACTTCTGCACTGGCATTGTCTGTGTATTCTACTTGTTGGTAAGATTAAATATAGATTTGATCTTTTTTAGTAAATGGTGGGCGAGGGAGATAAGATGCAGAATGCTACAAAATGAACCAATCCCTCTTCCCATAATACAAGAGTGTTTTGAATACTGGTGTACTGTACAAAAGGTTCTTATATTATGGGACGGAGGGAGTAGCTGTTAATGTAAGTACAGTGATAGACCACGTCCAGTCCTTACAAGAGGAATGCAGAGCTAAACCTCTTCAAAAGCATTGGGTTGATTCTAAATTTGTGTAAGAGTCCATACGGATCTTATAATGTCCACCAAATGGACGATTACGAGGCTAACATGTGCAGTGATGCTACATAATCAAACAACTATGAAAGTAAGTATGGTCATACAGGGCAAGAGGTACTCACAAGAGCAATGCAGTGTGCAGTATAGTTGTGAGATTCTGTGGTCCCTTGAGAACGAATGTTCTTCTGCTAACAGTTTTCGTACAAGTGAGACATTAAGGCAAATGCAGAAATGTAGTTCAAATTGTGATGTGATATCATAGACAGTACCTTACGCTGCAGCCGAGACCAATGTGTAACAAGATTATTCCAGTCACCGTCAGATAAATGTAGCACCGGAGACTTTACAAAAATTTCATTCAGAGGCTTGCCATCAAAGTGCGCTTGCCTCAGGTAGGAACGATACTTCATCAACGAGTGCTTGAAAAGCGCAACAAACTCTTGCTCGCCATCACAATCCAGTTTGCTCCTCTCCTATTTAAAAGAACGAAATATTGTGTCTTTTGTCAGCAGAAACATATGCAGTAATGACCATGAATAACATTAGTACATTACTTACACGTAAGTTGCGGAGGAAGACTGGAAATTGTTCTGTGTCTGCAGTATAATCTTTCCATGAAGGAAAGATGCGCACAAAGTTCCTGACAACAACATAAGCTTCGTCTTCTAAACTAGGAAGAAATGGAACAGGGGTCCTATTTGCTGCAATTGGGGCTCTCTTTGGTTCGAAAAGGGATTTGGCAACTGGATTTGGTGTACTCTTTACTGGAATGGGGGGTTTGCGTCGTACAACTGGTGCTATGTCAACTAGCATAATCATACTGTTTGATGCAGTTGGGGTCTGCTGAGTTGGGGCATCAGAAATGACCAGTGTAGTAGGGATAGAGTCTGCTAGAGTTGGGGTATTTTGTGGGTCAGGTGATATTGCAACTACACCTAATGGGCTATTTGATTTATCGGGTGCCACTACCTTTTCCAAATACTTTGCTTGTGCTCCTCCATGATCAGCAATCACCCTCTTCCTTTTGAACGTCTGATACACAAGAATATCATTTGAATGGATAAATATGGTATGATGACAGATGGAATATGTACTGAAAATGGATAGGCAGGGCGTATTCACATACACGATGTGTAAACTAAGCTAATGTCAGTTCAACAAAGTAGAAGCAATGCAAAGCATCAGTTGCAAGATATGTGCGAGCAATGTAACCTTGGAAAGTTAGAGCAAGTACCTTGATGGGTGAATAAGATAGGGCATCTTCCTCTGACTCCTCCACTAGGGAGCTACATTGACTTAGGTCTCCCTCTAGCTCAGAATCACTGTTAGGATCATATTCTGAGCATGAATCTATAGGTGGAGAGCGTTTGCATTGCATTGCATCCAGACTTGATTTCAGTCCCTTAATGCCAAGTTTGACATCCATGGCATTGTTCTGCTTTATTCTTTTCATGCGCGCAAGCTCATAATCATTATGATGCTGTTCAGAATCTGAGATTCATGAAAACATAAAAAGTAGTCAGATTATCTATGGAATGCATTGCGGATTTAACTCGGAGAGTGTCTCCCTATAAACCCCTGCATATGCAAAGTTCACCTCCCCAACCGTGCTGACCAGACCACACACATAAATACAAACCCCTTATGTCTCTATAACAGGCAGGCACACATTTCAAAACTGAAGTAGGAACATTAGAATCATATGAAATTCGTATTTGAACAAATAAACTAAGCAATTATGAGTGGCGTAATGTTTAGCTTCAAGGGTGGAGTGTTGGTAGTGCGACACAAAGCAAGTAGGCAGATTGTATTCCATGTAAAAGATCGAAACCTATGTAAAAGCTGGAAATGACACTTTCTTTCTATACAATGCAGTGTTCGTTACCCACACATGATGGAAGAGATCACATAGAGAAATACTATTCACTCATGTCTACGGTTCCAGTATTTAGAAACAGGGTGGTCCACCCTAAAAGAATATTGACAACAAATATGACAAGGCAAGCATAGATGTAGTGAATCAATCATTTACTTGTGAGCTTATTAGGACAACTATGCAGAATGGTAACTGCAGTAAGAGACTGTCCAAAATCTGAATGAAGAAGTTTGTCTAGCACATATTGTTTGCAACTAATCGACGTGAATAATTGGATATTATATCGAATGAGTAAGAAAGATAAGTAAAATTGTCAACAAACCTGTCTTGCAGTAGTAATCTGGGTCAATATCACTACGACCAACAATCCAAAATGACTAGTTTCTGTTCCGAGGGCCGGAATTTTGAAAACCCTGTGAACTTTAGAGGTACTAAAGATTACCGAAATACATCTGAACCATTAAGTGTAGGTAGCACTGAGCACACAATAAACCCTAATGACAGTCCTGCCTAATGAGTAATGAATCAATTAGAAAATGGGTGATGAGGAGTGGCTGCTGAGTGTTGAGGACGTATCTCAGGATAAATAGGGTTGGCTTGGTGGGTGCTGCACGCCTGAGCCCTGAAGGACTGGGAAGGTAGGCACGGCGGCGCGCCCGGGCAGCGGTGACGCTGTTGGGCGAGCGGCTCCTGGCCTCCTGTTAGTCCGGCGTCTCCTCCTAGAGTCATACCGTCAGGGGACGGCAAGTCGCCGGCGAGGCGGGCGGCTGGGGGCGAGTATAGATCGGAAGCGCGCAATAGAACAGAGGGGAATCGGGGCCTGGGACTACCCAAAATCCCTGGGTGGGCTGGCCCACCGTGGGCACCCTGTAGAGATACACACCCGAGCGACGAACATGCATTTTCGAAACTAATTTAGGAACATTTAGCTGACCAATTAAACAACTCTGTTTCAATAATATCAGATACGTATTTGAACATCTAAGCTTGTTTAGCTTGATGGGTGGAGCAGTGTTATTATGACATGAAGCACGTATTCTGATCATATAGTGATCATAAAAGGGGGAAACTCTAAGCATATTTTTTTTAGCAAAATAGGGTTTCCCCTCCGATTTCTATTAAAGTAACCACCACGGAACCAACATGATCAATTAAACCCTAAGCATGATCAATTAAACCGTATTATGGTTGTGCCATGGCAGATTTGAAGCTGCAAATCAGAGAAATGATATTTAGCATCCATTGTTTGCTTCGAACTAAGAACTAAATTCTAAGAGCTGAAAAGAAAGTAGAGTAACCAAGTTAAGATCTATTTTCTGGTTGAGATCAAAAAGTTGAGGAGATATGAAGTACCACCTCTCTTGCGGCGCCGTGTAGGCATCGGGGGTGTGATGGCTGTCGGTGGTGTTGAAGCAGATCTGCGATGGTAGACGGGTGCATTGGGGGATAAGTCCCGTTGCAGTGGAAGAGAAGGTCGTGTGAGCGGCCCTGGCAAGGAGGACGACGGTGCCGATGAAGCGAGAGGATGCGATGCAAGGCTATTGGTCCGTCGCCGTGGATGAGAAACGTCCATCTCAAGCAGTGGATGACGCGGTCTTGGTAGGTGCTCCGGCATGGTGGAGGACGGTGGCGATGGATGTGGTGGAGGACGGCGGTGATGGATGGGGTGGCGGACGAAGGCTGGTGTGGGGATGGGGTGTTCTAGCGTGGACGGTGTATGAATGGGAAAATGGAGGGAGAGGTACGGGGAACCATGTTTTTGGGACGCACCTGTCTAAAATATGGGAAAGTTACGAACTTAGCCTCCATTTAAAATTTGGACGTCTCGTTGATTGGGGATAGGACGGTAATCTCGCATCTCTCCAATATTTGCCCAGAGCGATTTTGGGCGAGGAGAGGGTGGTTGGCGCCCATGGTTGGCACCCACGGTGTATGAACGGGGCTGACAGGTAGGGCGGTTGTGTCACGTCTGAGTGAAGTTACAAACCTGCCCCTATTGAAAATATTTGCCTACATCGATTTCGGCCGAGTCGAGTTTGTTTTGCCGCCCACCATGTATGAATGGGGAATGGAGGGAGAAACCGAGGTCTTTCGGACGAGCTTGAATCAAATGTGTTTTGCCACCCATGTTTGACGCCCACCGTATCAGAATGGGCTCAGAGGCGGTCGTGTCACGTCTAATTGAAGTTACTAACCTACCCCTATTTAGAGCAGTGGAAATCGGGCCGATGGATTGTTCGTGTAATGGGTAGACAGTAATTTCCATATTCCAAACACTTGGCTTCGGGCAGCTGACGTGGGAGTGGACATTTTGCTGCTTCTTTCGAATTTTGGGACAATAAGCATCCACGTTTACCCTGGCAACTAAATTCGAATCCACTTTGTATTCCTATATGAATATTTATAAATCATTCTATGTGTTTTTATATATCTTCAAAAGGACGACAAAGATGTATTCCACTGTCATATATGAATATGGTTTACAAATGCCGATACTCAAATTCAGAAACTAGAATCCAGTTTAAGGTGAATTCGAATATTTGGAACACTTCATGTCCAACTCAAATGTCACACGCAACATAATGTGTACTCCCATTTAGATATGTACACAAGCGATGTATCAAGATTCAAATACCGAGTCAATCAACCAAGAATGTACAGAACTAACAGACATATAAACACTTATAGAGTATATGGATCAATAATATCAACTAACATACATAAGCCAGGCCGCTGTACTTTTTTTGGCTACAACAACATCCTTTTTTTAGCCAGCATCTTGGCCCTTTCCGATGCGTGCCACTTATGGTCCATCTATACTACTACTATTGATGAATGCACATTCATCCCGATTGGCATATTTGTAGGTCTGGCATAGCAATCCAAATGAAATGTCTCCGAGTCTTATCAATTAATACAGACTTGTGCTCAAATAAAATTACAAACCAAAAAACAAAAAAACAATTATTACATGATCTCTAAAACAAATGGTTTGATTGATTACATGAACAGACAACACAAAGGTTATTCAACTATGGAAAGAACATTTCACCTATGATTTACCAAGTAGGAATTTAATTTTCTTTTTTCCTTCAGGACCTTAACAATCTGGTCAGTCTCAGCTTGCTTCGTTTTGAAATCCACCAAATATTTAATGGTTGTCCTGAGTACTGCTTGTGATTGTGCTGTTTGCTTCCTCAACATGTCAACTTCATCTCTAAGTGCAGAAGCAGAATCTCTTTCCACCACTAGTTTAGCCTCTAGAGCATTAGCAGTTGGCAATTCATAATGCACGATTGGGCCGGTGCCACTGCTGTGGGATGATGCAACATCCATGGGGACCTCGCTCTTTGATCTTGGGCTAACCTGTTTTGCCATTACAGTTCCGATTGGATTCAGAAAAGTTGAAGTTAGAAAAACATCTCAACTGGGAGTTATAACAGCAAACCAGTTAAACAAACAAGGAATTAAAGAGTTTCAATTGGATGCTAAAAAGTACAGTAGTTATTAACATCATTGTAACCCGCTGTTGCAGCAGCAAAGCAGTTAAACAAACAAGTAGATATTTAAGTTAAGGCAAACAGGTAATTCTTAACAGTAAGTATCAAACACATAGATAGGCGCAGTCTACAATATGATTAACAGGCTGTGCCATTATGTAATCAGTAGCAAACTAAATTAAGCCAAGCAACGTAATTGAACAATTTTGCAATAAGTGGCTAACTAAAATTCCGAGAAGCAGGTAACTGAACTTACGCTAGTTCTTTGTACATGCACACTGCAACTTCTTTTTCGCTTACAAGGTTGTACAAAGGAGTCCATGGCATCAATTGCTTGGATATGCAGTCCCAATACTTCTTTCTTCCCACACTGCATGGGTAAGTCGAATGGTTAATCTGGTAAGATGGTGCGTCCTTGATATGTTATATGAGGACGTGTAGTCAGACTAGTTGTAGCCAAACACATCACACTAGCTTTTACTGTATATTTCATGCGATTACTTTTGTCATATCGAGATCTAAGCAATCTACAATAGGATGAAAAGACTGGCATTCTTCACATTATTGGTGAACTCAGTTCATAGAAACAAGCAATTCAACCATTCCGTGGGTAAATCAAAAGCACCACTGGAATATTTTTCACTACCCCAATCATATACGCAAAAAGGGGCGACACCACCATAGGGGCTGGTATGGGCGGCCGCCTCTGGTGAATGGAAAGTGTGCACCTAGTTTGAGTCATCCAGGTTGGCCCAGGCTAGTTTTGTTCGTCCCAACGCACGAGCAGGCAATGTAAAAAATGAAGAAAAATGTCTAAATTTGGGTGGGCTAATAACATAAGTGCAAGGCAGGCCCTATAGCAGGCTCGTGGCCCAAACAAGCGCCTCCCATATCGATCGACAGCAGGAAAAATCCCAATTCATTCGCTCCAGCCTCCAGTCTGGTTCACTCCTAACCTAGCCGCCGCTGGACAGACCGACACAACACTTCCTCGTGCCCTCGTTGGAGGGCGGTCGCTGGGCTTCAAGCGAACGGAAGGATAAGAAGATGAAGATCCAACCCTGGGTGTAGCCTGCGTGGGAGGCAGCGGCGGCAGCACGGGCATGGCATCGAGCTTGCGCAAACGGACAGTCGCAGCTTGCAAGAGTAGCATGCGCAATGAGCAGGTACATCACATCCCTGATTATATCTAATTCAACTCTTCAATTTCTGGCCAATAGTTAAACCTGGCGGTGTTGTAAAACTGCTTGTATGTAGGGAATCTATGAGAAAATGAAACCAATTTCTACTTATTTTATAACTCCCCCAATCAATACTGAATTGACTGAATCTGATTTATCTAATCAAGTTTCTGGTGCAAACATACAAGCTCATGTTGTTCTTGAGCCTGAAGTGTCTAATGAACAGACTGCTAATGAAGGATTTGATGCAAACATTTTACATGCTCCTGGTGATGAACATATAGTGTCTAATGAGGGATCTAATGCAAGCATTTTGCAAGCTCATTGAAGGATTTAGTGTCTAATGATGATCTACTATGTTGAGAGAGACAGAGATTTGCGGGCATTGATGACAAGCAAATTATAGTGCATTTTCATAGCTTGAGGAAACGTCGAGGCAATCTACCAGAAAGTCCCCGTATCATGACAACATAGCATAAATACTTTTCTAATCTGTTGTTTGAAACTATTGGCATACTTGTGCAGGATAGATATATTGATATGCAGTTTGCGCACTGGTTATACGTGCAATTATACTTCGATATTTTCAGCCAGAGAACGAATAATTCAAGCAGGTACAGACTTTTTTGTAGTCCTTGTACACCATGTTGCATTTTGTGTTTTTTGGTGCTTGCATCATTTAGTGTTTATAATCTGAACTACTTTGGATCATTAGCTGCTTTTCAAAGTGCATGTAGCTTCACATTTCTCAAGTTATGTTGATTTCTGGAGTGCAAGTGCCTTCGCATTTTTTAAGTTAAATGTTCACCCCTGGTAACTTGAATTCGTGGATCAGCCACTGCACACAAATCATACACGAATGCCAGTACGAATTAAATGAAATGCAGGGACTTACAATAGCTCATTGTACAGGCTCACTGCAGCTCTGCTTGCGCTTGGGATGTTCCATGTACAAGTCCATGTTACCACTTTCTTGGATGTGCAGGCCTTGTGCTCCTTGCATCCCCCTCTGCATTTTTGACACGGCGAATGGTTAATCAAATAAGAGGAATCGACCTTGATGTTGTACCGAAGGACATATACTTGCAAGGTTATACGGGTGTGCAGGATGTGTACCAGATCCCGTAGCACCGTCATGCTTCGCTAAAAAATGGATTTGCTTGTTTCAGATGATATCTCCAGAAGAAATAAGAGTTAAAGTCAGAGTTGCATAGGCGTGTAAGCAAAGAGAGCAGTGAAAGGATATCCAAACATCGTCGGAACGGTGCACAAGGGAGTGATGTGTGGATATCTAGTTCGGGTCGGCGTTTGGGCATGCTCGCCTAGATAGAGTGCGGGTCACTTCAGAGTCGTTGAGGGTGATGCACTGGCGTTGGCTGGCCGCGCACGGATGCAGATCTTGAGTGGCAGCGGAGCGCTATGATGCGGTGGACGAGACCGTTGGTGAAGCCCCAACGGCCTCGGGGGGCGGAGGTGCGACGATGTGCTCGGTGAAGTAGCCCCGGTGAGCTGGGAGATGGCGTCAGTGAAGCGCACCTGATGCAGTGGAACTCGATGTCTGTGAGGCACGTCGGTTGCGGCGGCCGATGTTGTCGGTGGACCACCCGGTGCGGTGGACGAGGGCGTAGATGAGGTAGCTCCGGTGCGATGGTGAAGCACGACCGTCGTCGTCGTCCGGCACAGAGGTGGGGAACGGTGGGGAAAGAGACGAGACGAGGGGCGATTCGAGGGATGGCGGCGAATTAGGGATTTGAGCCATCTGGGCGCGGAAGGGGACGGTGGAGGAGAGATTTTGCAGGGCTGGAATTGGGGCCACCAGATATTTCAATCCGAAACGTGGAAGCGCGAACTTATATTGTCATCGTCCTTTTTTTGGGGGGAGGGGAGGGGGGTGGGTGGCTGGGTGCTATGCGTCCGTCCGACACATGCGACCACCCCGACAGGACTATGCTTGGGTGCCTTAAGGCACCTGCCTTTGTGTCCATGACATGTGCGCCCAACAGGTGGCTGGCCCACATGTCAGTCACCCAAGGGCAGTTGCCTTTAAGGCACCGAAGCAGCGTCCACCCCAACACGACCCTGGTCTGCCTGGTGCGCCTACATTTGAGAATGCAAACAAAACGAATCTTCTTTCATTTGCAAACGAATCTGTATGTATTACCATGCCCGTGTTTTCCTTGCAATAATTAGTCATTCGAAACAAGATACTCCATCCGTTCACTTTTGTAAGTCGTTTCAGACAACTTAAAATGAACTATTTTGCACATTTTCTGAAATGTCTTCAAGGTCTTATAAAAGTGAACAGAGGGAGTACTATAAATTAATTAATGAGGAGTTATTTGAAAAAAAAATCGAAATGGTACCCACGCTAACATGGATTAGAGTGTGTCACATAATTAGTTATTTGAATTAGAGTGTGTGTCACGTAATTAGTTATTTGAATTAGAGTGTGTGTCACGTAGCGATCTCCAATTCTAATGTGGACTTCGCATTTCACTGTATCCACGCTACTTTTTTAATACAAATTCATATGTATATGATGAACACCATGGTAGTGAGAAAACTTTTGGATGGATTCAAACATATGACCTACAAAATAGCACAACAAATTGAGTCAATGTCAAGTTTTCGAAACTTAGTATGGCACGAATTCGAAATAATTACCCGTATGCCTGGTCCTCGGTTCAAATCTTACAATGTACACCGAATTGAAACATCGATATTAAGTCTCGTACTATGTACATTCAAATGTTGTTTTTATCCCCCCCCCCC
>NC_057798.1:617506800-617614898 GCF_018294505.1 Triticum aestivum
TATCGGTCAATCTTCCTCTCCTAACCACCTTAGCAAGCTATCGGTTTCCAACACACGTTCATTCTTTCTCTCCATGTTTCGATCTCTAAGTCTCTCAACTACACAACCCCTTTTTCCACTCCTGTTACCAAATGTATTTACCTCACACACCCGCCATTGCACCCCATGCTGAGCTCTCTCTCTCTCTCCCCCCTCTCCCTCTCACCCTCTCGCGCTAAATACATGCATTGCCTATCTAGCCCCCCAACCTCTCGTGCGCATGCACGCACGTTGTAT
The DNA here is from genome assembly GCF_018294505.1 of Triticum aestivum. Lineage (NCBI taxonomy): Eukaryota > Viridiplantae > Streptophyta > Magnoliopsida > Poales > Poaceae > Triticum > Triticum aestivum. Next base: position 617,507,077 of record NC_057798.1, read on the forward strand.
ATCTAGGTCACTCCCTCGAGACTGTCTCACTCTTTCTTCCGCACGGCGGGCCACACTCGCTCAATCTCGCTCTCTTTATCTGTGTCTCGTTTAACCTCGTTTTCTTTCACACACAAATGATATATCTCCCTGTTCGGGCCTCGATCGACACACTCTATACTCTCTCACGCAGATTGTCTATCTAGATCAGTCCATCCAAGCCGCCGCCACTCTTTCGACCTCATGGTGGGCCAAGCTCACTCAATCTTCTCTCTCTCTCTCTCTCTCTCTCTCTCTCTATATATATATATATATATATATATATATATATATATATATATATATATACGCATGTCTCGATTGACCTCGCTCTTTCTCGGACAAAAACGATATATCACCATGTTTGAGCCCAATTCGACCTATTCACATTGTATACTCTCTCACGCACATCGTCTATCTAGGTCACTCTCTCCAACCCATCTCACTCTTTCGATCACACGACCCCTATGTGATCGGTTGACCTTGCTTCCTCCCACACACAAAATATATCTACACATCTTTGACTGGATCATCTCTCAAGCTCTATCTTACAGCCCTCATCCTTACCAAAAGATCAATCGGACAATATCTCTCCGGAGCATATATATTTCTTCAATGCATGTCGGATCACACTCAATTTGTCTCTCTATCTATATGTCTCTCGATTGACCTCGCTTTCTCACACCATATCTTCCACGCGTTGAAACTACTACCTCTCCATCCCTCGCAAAGCCGGAGCTATTTACATTGCGAGGGGCACTCCAACCTTGGATTAATTTGTGTAGGCATTTATTCCGGTCGGTTTAGATTATATTTTCGTAGCATTCGGCCCACAACTACTCCAAACACCGTTGCAACCCATGCACCTCCCCTAGTTGATTTCCCTCTGGCTCGGTCATCGCTCTCTCGCACGTCCTCTCTCGCCTTCAACGTCGCACCATGGTATTATTGAAAAAACTATGTTGTGCTCTTTAATTATTATAAATAAGCTACGAAACTACACACTGATAGTCCACTTGGAATGGAACAAATTTCGACCCACAATTAAAGTGCTACAAACTACACACCGAGGGGCCCACATGTCATGAAACAAATTTGGACCCATATACAAATTAAAAAATAAAGGACGAGGATCGAACATGCGACCGGGCCTTCAAGGCGCACGTCAATAGGTAACATATGTAGAATAGCAATGTTTGTTGTACCCCCTTTGTTCACATAATGTTTTTATATTACCACAGCCTAATTAATGGATAACATGTAATATTATTTTTAGTACTATTCTCCTTCACTTACTGGTGGGTTCCATGTGTGCTCTCTCTCTCCTCCCCTTCTGCGTTTAGACGCACGGGCAAACAGGAAGAACTCGCGGGTGATGTTGCCGTTGACCATATCTGGACGCGTTCACAAGTCACGACACCAGTTTCACGTACTAGCAGCACTAGTCAGTGTGTACGTGCAATGCACGTTAATTTGGAAGTATATTAAGTGCATGCAGATATTAACTACTAGGATATTATTTGCGTGTTGTCATGCGATTAACACTATTTTTGGCATGAAATTAACTGCACCGCTAAACATGTTGAGCGCTCGACATTGAAGCAGTCTAGGTCGTTGGATGACAAGGAATACATGTGGCTTGATGCCGTTTTATATTTAATTTGATACGGCTCTAGCAGAACATTCAATCGATCAAACCATACATTTCGTTCAGTCTGACTCCGACTTTAAATTATACGACGATCGATATAAAATAAACGGAAATGATAAACGTTCGGATTTTAAGCATGGCAATCCGAATGTTTTTCATGGCAAATTTAGATTACGCGGCAGCGGCGGGGGCGTCTCGCGGTGGGAAGCGGCTCCTCTGCGGTGCTCTATGTGTTGTCGGGCCACTGACCGACAGCGATGGCGGCGTCTTGCGCCGTTGTTGCCGTACTCCTGGATGTTGGCCTAGCTTCAAGGAAGGCCAAAATGTTCTGGACTTTGGAGCGAGTCAACTGGCGGGAGGAGGCGACCGGCGTTGGTGCAAGGAAGCAGTCGATGGCGGCCATCCATGCCGCTGAGGGGGGCACTGGCACCCGCGCGGGGACAGGCGCTGTCAACGGCGCAGTGGAGACATTCGTGTGCATGGGCACCGGCACGGGCGCGCACGTCAGTGCACGCGCAGGCGCATGCGCTGGCAGGTGCACAGGCACCGGCACGGGCGTGCACGTCAGTGCACGCGCATGCGCTGGCAGGTGCACGGGCGCGTGAAAGTCGGCGGGGACCTTGTGGAACCCCGTGGCATCAAGCTCGGCGACAATGTGCGGCCCGCAGCCCATCAATGCCACGGGGATGGGCGCTGGCGCAGTCGGGGCGACGGGAGCGGGAGCGGGAGCGGGGACAAGTGCGGCGTCTTCCCGCAAGGCCAGTTCAAGCTTGTCCCAAAGCGCCTTATGTTCTTGAGACTCCGGCTGGGTGTCTTCCTCATGAAACTGGAACACTAAGGGCAGACCATCGTGATGCAGCATGGCGTAGGTTTAGGTCAGGCTAGTTGGAGGTAGACGACATGAGAATCATAGAGGAAGAGAGAGGATTGTAGCGATACCTGGTAGTGTGGGGTTGATTTTAAACTGCCACGCCGGCGACATTAAAAGTGGGAGCAGTTGGGACGACAATGGGCGGCGGAGCCTGGTCAAAGGGCTCGCCTCCCGGTGAGTCTGCACAGCGATCTGCTCGCACGCCTCCCTGACAGCCGGCGCAGCGGTCTGCTCGCACGCCTCCCGTCGACTCACACGCTTGTTGGGACCGCACCTGCCGATGAGAAGCGGGGACTCGTGGCAGCATGTAAATGCCCACGGTTTCAATAGTGAAAGTGTTCGCCTTAACGTGACAGGTCTTTGTTCCAAAATACCTTGGCTCTTCATTTGTGCAACTTGTCATAAGCAGCTTGTCTCGAATTGAAGAAAAAACTTACGAAGTAATATTTGTGCCATATCACGTGACCATGCTCAGTTTCAAGAATTTATGCTCACTTTTGGATTTCCTGAAATTTAAGATCCAAGATTCGAAACAATATCATAACCTGCATCATGCAATAAATTTTCAAGCCGTACATCTGTCCTGTAGTATTTCTTAAGAATGGATTTGGTCAAACATTTTGCTTAGTTAAACCTCCTTTCCGGTTTATAGGGCTCAATTCAAAAATCTCACCAACCAAGGTAGATGGTGAGTGGTGGAACAATTGTTGTAGTTTGCAAAACCACTCAATTAATGCGCTTGTTTTCCTCAAAAATTGTGTTTATGAATGCATTAATTGCAATGCATGCATGCATAAAGTACATGCATTGGTCAATTTTCTCTTAATTCTTGCATGTAATGATTTATTTCACCTTGAAATCTGAACATGTGATGGGGAACAACCAAATTGAGACTTATAAAATGGGAAAACTAAAATTTTGAGATAAGCCCTATAAACCATAAAAGGATAATCCCTGCGTACCAGTGCATTGCCTGATATATTAACTCAAGTACTAGGCACGAACAAACGGGCTCAATTCTGTGCTCATCCTGGTGTAGTAGTAGTAGTACTAGGCAATGCAGTTGATGGGTGACCTTGACGAGCGGTGACCGAGGGAATTGAACCGTGCTCGGCATGGTAGGTAACGTTGTCTAGTTACTAAAGCATCCCTCCGTTGTTCATCGGTAGTCATTATGGACCGGGGACATGAGGGGAATTTCCTAGGGCTGGAATTCTGGCCGCCCGATATTTCAACTTGAAACGCTGAGGCTCGACTGGTTGGGGTTGCCTAATGTGCGTACCACGCACACCACCGAAGGACACGGGCCCGTTTTTTTAGGATCAACACGAGCCAAGGTCTGGCTGGTACACCGTTGGGTCCTACCATTTGAGAATACGAAAGGAACCTTTTAAATTGCCGAAAGAATCTATGTGTATTACAATACCCGTATTTTCCTTGCAAATACTAATCTCAACGTGGTAATTGATTTATGACGAGTTGTTGAATTCGAGTGAGTTTGTGATATAGTGATCTGAACGTGGATTTCACATTTCATGGTATCCCTAGTAAGTTTTCCAATGCAAATTCAAATTTAAAAGATCAACAATATGGAGGTGAGAAAACTTTGTATGTATCAAGCATATGACCACACACACACACACACACGTGCGCGCGCGCGCACGCACAAAGACACACACTCACGAACACAACAACAATCCAATAAGTATAGTGCATCTATTTTTTCAACCCATGCATGTACGACATGAATTCAAAAATACTCCTTCTATTCCTAAATATTAGTCTTTTAGAGAGTTCAACAAGTGACTACATACGGAGCAAAATGAGCGAATCTAGACTCTAAAATATGTCTATATACATCCGTATGTGCCAGTCCATTTGAAGCCTCTAAAAAGACTAATATTTAGGAATGAAGGGAGTAAAATGTAAGACATCCATGGTCCTCAGTTCAATATTTAAAATGAACATGAAATTGAAACATGAATATTAAGTCTAGTACTACAGTACATGCAAATGTTGTGTTTAGGTGGAGCTATGGTTGTCGGGGGTCAACCCCTCGACCTTAGATAAAATTGTGGAGCTCTGTTTAGGGTTGTTTAGATTATATTTGTCCCCACCCTCCCAACCACCGATTGGTTGTGCACGCCCCACCCCTCCTCCCTGGGAGAATATCATGTGCCCCCATACCTTAGATGCTATATGCCGATACAAGTTGCTTGGAGCTTGTAGATCTGAGATATAGCAGCTCACATGATGTGTCTTAATTTTTTTTGCAGGAAACCTTGATGAGTTTGAGAATTGCACACAATTTGTACAAAAACTACTTAGATGCCCTTTGATCCCATATCCAACGACCTCGAAGCTCGTATCACCGTAGCATCTAAGATGAAGGAGGACATCATATTCTCCTGTATGTAAGAATATCATGTGCTAACACACCTTAGATGCTTTGGTGATACAAGCTCTTCGGAGGCGTTGGATTTGTGACCCAACACCTCCTCGGTGGTTCGAATGCTTTTTTTGCAGAAAAGCCCCAAAAGAGTTTGGCCACTGCTTAAAAGCACAAAGACTGCTCAGATGCCATTGGATCTCAGATCAAACGACCTCCAAGCTCGTATCACCGTAGCATCCAAGCCGCGATAGCACCTTATGTTTTCTCGCACGGGAGAGTATGAGGTGCTCCCGCACCATAGATTCTATGGCGATACGAGTTCACTGAGATCTAACGGCCCACAGTAGGAGGTTTGAATGTTTTTGCAATATACGGCTGATAGAGTTTGGGAAATGCACAGAAAGTACAAGTACTATGCATGTGAAATGTGATCACTGATCATACGACCTAGATGCTCATATCACCGTAGCGGGTAATTAAGCTACGGGGAGCACCTAATATGAGCACCGGGGAGCCGTTGGATCGAAGATGCAGCGGCACACACGAGGCCTGAATGTTTTATTTGCAAAAAAAACCTTTGGAGAGTTTGGAAATTGCGCATAATCACAAAGACTACTCCCAAGCCATTGGATCTCACTTCCAACGGTGTAAAAACTCATATCACCATAGTATCTAAGCTGCGGGGTGGATGTGATATTGTATGCCGCTATCATTCTTGTTTGCAAACTTGCAAAATATGTGTAACTCGTGCCGTTACTTGTCTAACCACGCAAAGTGTTTGTTCAAAAAAAACATCCTACACTGAAATATCGGAACAACACACGGGGTCCCACTTGTCATTAATCAAATTTGGACCTAAAACTAACAAATCTGAAAGACGAGATTCAAACTGGCAACCTGGACTACAAAGCATAAGTCGATAGCCTAAAAAAACGAACAGTTGTTGGCTTTGTCCCATAACTTGATTTAATACAGTACTTGCATTGAGTAGAGTAGAGGGAGTGCCTTGTCAACACATGCATGATCGTTGTCTCACTTACTGGTGGGTCCCAGGTCTGCGATCTCAATCTCTCTTCTCTCCATCGTCTAACCTTTGCACAGGCACACACGAAGAGCGGCGCTAGCTTGCCGTGGTGTTATTACAACTAAAAAAAAGCTTGGAAAATAGAAGAATCGCCTAGAACAAGAGACGTTGTGGCTGGTCGAGACTGAGCTAACCGTGCCATGTTTGCATGATGAAGCTGTGTGGCTAGTGGGGTGTTTTCGACCGACTGGCTGGGTCCCAAGGTCGAACCATAGGTACTACGTCTGATACAGTATATTTTTACACACACATTTTTCCTCCGTGCCGAGACGTGGCACACCCTACCACGCGGTTTCCGGGTCCTCTCGGGTGGTGCACGCATATATTCTTCCTGACGTGGGACGCCCTACCGCACGTTTTCTGGGTCCTCCTCGGTCGTAGCGCCAAAGCAAGTAAATGAGTCGTCAAATCACGAAAGACCACCTTTCTCGCCGAGTACATCAGTGAAGCACGGTGGCTAGCTAGTTGGGCTAGTTCGACTGATTAGCTAGGCCGCCGCCACATTTGTTTTTTCACCCCTTTTTTTATCTACTTGTCGACAAGTAAATTTAAATATCCACCGCGGCGTTGCTCTGGTGTTTGGGTGCGGCAGGATTTTTAATTTTTTGATTGACGGGAGTAGGCGCAGCAGGCTTTTTAATTTTTTGATTGACGGGAGCAGGCGCGGCAGCAATTAGTCATGATGACTCCGCCTGTAAAAACCCACTGCTCCTTGATGTGAGAAGTCGTCGACTGGTGTTTTGCCGTGGTGAAAACCAAAAGATTCCCCACTCCTCGGTTGGCTCTCTCCGCCTTCCCGTAGATTGCATTGCCTTTCATCCATTTCGCCCCCTTTGCTTCATCTCCCCATTGCTTCTACCTGGTGCCATGGCGGTGCAATAGATCACGGAGTCCGAGGTGAGGCGCCTGACACAGGAGCTCCATGCCAAGGATGTGGAGCTCAGGGCCAAGGACGTGGAGCTCCATGAGCTCAAGGAGGAGAGGAGTGCCATGCTCCTCCGTTATGTGCGGGAGTTCACGGAGCTTCAAAAGCGGCAGGCATCCACCACAAAGATGCTCGAGGCATTGGCGGTGTTGCTGCAGAAAGCGAGAGATACGATAGGCCGTCAGGGGAGCCAGCTGGAGCGCGAGCGGGCCGATCGTGACGAGGTCCAGGATCACCTCAGCCACTTGGTGAACCAAGTTGCCACGCACGTGTTGCGGCTATGCACTGCCTACCGTCGTGCCAGCGCGACGATGACGGCCATCGGGCTAAACCCGTTCGACCACCCGGTCGACTTCAACGAGCTGCGGCTTCCTGACCTGGTCTGCTTCTTCACCTATATCTCCGAGGAGCTGAGCCGTCTCCGCGCGATGGTGGGGAATGAGCTGGACAAGGAGGGGTTGCGGGCTGCCATCGCCGTTGCCGGGCAAATCCTTTCAGGGCTCCGTCACCGGAATCCATTCGTGCCATTGGACCCCTTCTTTGACGAGCTGGCTCCCGTTGACCGGGAGCGAGCTCTGCGGGCGGTTGCACCCTACATCACCAATATCGTGCGCCTCGAGAAGCAGAGGGACTTCGATGGTGTTTAGGCGCCCTCTGCATGGGCATGTCCATGTCTCAGTGCAACATGACGGTTGGATCAAACTCAGACGGTGCAGATCAGTCACTGCAGCACAAAGCGTGTGGGTGTGTTTGGTTGCATTCTCATCTCAATATAGTTGTTTCCTCTTTGTGTATTTTTGTCAACCTACTAGTGTGGACTCATGCACCCTTCATGGTTCATGCACTCTGCCAAACACCGAAAAGTGGGTCGAGAAGGGAACTTTTGCTCCCATCCCGTGCACCCTTCATACACCCTGTCTAACACTATAGGATGTGCTGCATATGGTTCATGTTTCGTGGAGTACTGTAGCACCGTACTCTCCGTGCGCTGTGGACGTAGTTCTGTTAACATTGATCTCACCATTCATTCTCGACCGGACAGTCGAAAAAGCGGTACTATGTTACATATAGGAGTAGTTGACATGCGCACAACATCATTTGTTATCGTCATATCTTACTACACTAGCAACAAGATTGTGTAGCACTGACATATGAACCACTGCACATGCCTATTAGTAGGAGCACTGTGTATGTTCAAGTGGCTGCCGTGTTTCACACTCCTCCGTCGTAAGAGTGGAAACGCTTGTTGTAATCATTTGTTTCTTTAGAATGAAAAATAGTGGACACACTCTACCGTGCGGATCCTCCTCCAGCCATGCACTAAATTACTCACTTTCGCCGACGTGTGGGACAGCCAGCACCTTGGTCCACCAGCCATGCACTAAATTACTCCGTAGTAGAGTGACGGTAGACTACCCCGATCGAACCGCCGCAGTAATGCCCAATGAGCCATCAAATCACAAAACCCCCTCCTTTCCAGTAGTAAGTTGGACGGATGAAGCAACCATCATTTCACTCTTCTCTCCCAGCTTCCTCTCTTGAAGAAAAGCCCCACTCGCTTCGCTTATCCCTCATCTCGTTCCTCCTTTCACTCTTCTCTATTAGCTTCCTCTCTTGGATGGATGCCGGAGCACCGGCCGACGTGATGTCTATGGCTCTGGCCAAAACCGTCGAGGCTCATGGTACGAAGAAGCGCAAGCACTACCGCAGACAAGCTCAAAGCCATCGCCCTGTCCAAGCCCCCCTCTCTGAGATCCCTCATTAAGCAAGTCCAGGTAATGTCTCTTGTTGACAATCTTCTTCTTGATCTTGATCGTGTTTTTTCATCTAACACGCAGTACTAGTACTGGTAGTACAACTTTCTGGGTGATCTTGCATGTAATTTTAGTGTGCCAAATGACGGTTCTAAATTCCTCTTTTGACCAAAACATGCGAGAGGTTGACACTGATTTCTTATAGATAACTTTCAACTACTCCCTATGTCCCAAATTTCTTGTCTTAGATTTGTCTAGATACGGATGTATCTAATACTAAAATGTGACTTGATACATCCGTATCTAGAAAAATCTAAGACAAGAATTTTGGGACGGAGCGAGTAATTTATGAACATCAATGCTACCTTTTAAGAGGGTATATTTCTGAACGGAGGTAGTAATAAAATATGGTTTCTGTTTGAATTAGAACCAGGTCCGCGGTGGAGATGAAGTTCTCAAAGTCATGCCGTGTGAACTGAAAGACCTGATGATGAGTTCTACTGCTGAACTATCCAACTGCTGTGTCCTTGTCGCCACGTGTCCTGAACTAGTGTTTTCCTGTAGCATTGTTGTCAGGCGTGTTCTCGAGGCTGTACTTGACCACAACAATTTCCTAGTTGTGCCTTCGATTACGAAGGGTGTGGTTCTTGTAAAGCTTCCCAACAAATCTGATGCGGCCTGTCTTCATCATCATGTTTATGAGTGGAAAGACCACTCTGTTAGGTTCTCCAAGGTTGACAAGATGGTGATGGTGCATGTAGACATCTCACACAAAGTCCATGGCCTAGTCAGTTATGCGGGGTTCATCCCGTAGGTTGGTGGCAAGAAATAGTCTGCAGAGTTTAGTTAGTGCAACTTTGCTTGTCTGTAGTAAGTACTATTGTCCAGTACTTGATTTGTGTTTGTGAACCCTGTATTGTTTATTAGTACTGTCGCTTTTGGTGTGTGGTCAGTCCTGAGAACGGTCTATGTTAATGTCTGTCCACTCAATTTAGTCTGTACATTTTGAAGTATCCAGATCATATTTTTTGTGAGGACGGTTTATCAATTATGGTTACACTCCAATATCTGTATGCATTGCAGGGTTTATCGCACCCACCAGGATTTCCAGTCCCATGGATGTTCGGTCCATAGGATTTGTCACGACCTTTGGACTATCCTGCTTGTGGGAGTAGGCAGGGCCCCTGCATGCCATGCGTAGTTGGATGATCAATCTTCTGTTTAGTACTTCAACATAGTGATTTCCTGGTAAGGATTCACTCGTGTCACATCAAGTAAATCTTATTGATTTAATGTCTAAATCTTATTGACTTAATGTCATGTTTTCTTTCTTTTCCTACAATTTTACGATGCAGGTTTTGCCATGTGACATTCATCACATAATAAACCGTTTGGTTTGCTCTACGATGGCTATTTTTGCATGTTTCACTTCTTATGTCGTGTCAGTAACGAAGGCACTGTCCATCACTTATATTACTGGAAAAAATTGGATCAGTCTATTGTCTGAGTACAAGCTGAATCCCTATGATGAACTGTAGTTTGGTTTAACAAAAACGCCACAATTAGTCCTTCTCGCGTTTAAAAGAAATGAAGAAAAAAACTGGATCACGGTCACGGATCCTAGTCAAGTTAGAAAGCTAATCATAGCAGACCAGACACGATCGCCGCTGTCTTGCACAGATCGAGCACCGATAGTTGCTCTAGCACACGGCAACAACTCAGTCTGATCCAGCTGAGGATTGGGCACCGACCGCGTCAGCGGATCAGTCTAATCTACCAGAGGAACGAGCATCGACACCGGCACCAGCTCTACAAGGAGCACCATCTCCGGCAGCAGCAGCGGCTTCGGCACCTGCACCAACACTTGCACTTGCATTTGGTCCGGCCCGTGCAGTTGCACCGGCAACAGACTGGGCCGCAGTTCGCACTTCATATACCAAAGTCCTTACAAAAACCGACATGTCCACCTTCTTGGTAAGCATTGGCCGCCCAAGTGCTTCGTTCTTTTTTCTTTCCATGTTGTTTCACATGATTCACTGTGTTGATCTAACTGTTTGGGTATGTCTTCTTGTTTGCAAACAAAGAATTCCTAGAGCAACAAGGGAGTCGTTCAACAATCCGGGCGACCGCGGCCAAGTTTCTCTTACCATCCGCAGCCTTGGTGTGAATGAACCTGCTCAATATACCGTAAGTACAAAGGATGGTCGCATGATGATTGATGCTAAAGGATGGTCAAGGTTCAAATCTAAATCATATCTTGCTGTAGGGGATGATGTCAAAATCGAACTTTCTCGGCAAGGAGAGCTGGTCCAAATCAACTTTGAAATTCTTCAGTAGCAGCACGCAACTACCGAACTGATCTATCCTCCGAGAGATTTTGATGTAATAATCTGGCATGGTGAAACAAGTTGTGTGTATAAGTAGTACGACCGTATTATTTATCACATGGTATATCATTGATAGAATTGCAACTCTGATTGCTGGTTAGGAATTGTCGTTCGATTTCATTCCAACAACTGTCGTGCTTTAATCAATTTTGTGTATTCGCCTTGCGACAACATCTAAAACCAGCGCAGTACCGATCGCTTGCAATATGAAAAGCGCTGAGGTAGAACACATGGCCCCCCAAACATGCAGGGTCGGCCTGCAGCCCAAAGTCCAGAACCGTGAGCCTATCTGAGTATTATATTCTCAGCTGAACCCCCATAAAAAAAGCTGAACCCCCATAATGCCCGTGCGTTGCAGAGGGAGTATATTTCTCGGCAAGGTGAGCCTGTGATATAAAAGATTTGTATATTTCTTTACAGAGGGAGTATCTCTCTATCAAAATATATATTTATGTGTAATTAGTTACTCCTATCTTTCTACTTCCTTTCGCTGATATGTGGGGCAACCGGCAACAGGGTCCACATGCCATATGCACAAATTAGAGTGCACAACTTCATGGTAGACACACCCCGGTCGTAGCGCCGCAGTAATGCCCAATGAGCCGTCAAATCACAACCCCCCCTTTCCAGCTTTAGCAGTAAGCTGGACGGACGAAGCGGCAATATTTCACTGGGCCTGAATCCCCTTCTCTCTCGTCTGCTTGTTCAGAGAAAGCCCCCGCTCGGCCATTGCATAGGGTTTTCTCATGGAGAACCAGGTACGAATTCTTCATCCATCCCCGATAAATCCAAGTCCCTTGGTTGCAGGTAATCCTAGGATGGCAGCCACCGCCGTTGATGCATTTTTCTTCGTACTGAATCTAGTGTGTTTCAGTTGCAGTGCCCAAAGTGCGAGTACCCTACAGATTTCTGCGCCCTCGGCGAGACGCCACACTTGTTCCTTCTCATCCTACCACAACATTTTGAAACGCGCACAGTATGTTCCTAGAATCCTCTTCTCTATCCGGGAGGGTGGGGTTTTTTTGAACATGCTGTGTTCTCATATTATTTTCCTGCAGTGTATTATTTGCTCTGCTAGAACACATGTACTCAAGATGCTCGGCCTTGCCATAACTGAATACACTAGTTTAATGGTCACAGTGAAGACAATCCATGGATATTACTTCCGAGTTGGGTTCATGAACCAAGAAGATCGCTTCTTTTTTTATGGCCGAACTTGGATAAACTTTCTCAAGTGTTACGGACTGAAATTTGGCGCACGAATGTTGATGGAAATAGCAGAACCTGGTCTCATCTTCACTGCGATCTTCCACCCCGACGTCGTTCCAATTGTTCATCCATGTTAGTTTTGTATCTGGTTCTTGCTTGTTGCCTCAATTACTTCTTAATCCACCTATTCTGTCTAACTAATCACAATTTAACTTTAGAAGTAGCAATGAATCTCTCACGAAGATGCTACTTCTAACTAATATTTTCTTATAATTGGTGGCACGTGTAGGTTTTTTCAGAGTTAAGTAGTCTGCTTGTTTGTTACTCTGTAATAACTCGGCTGTTACTAATGGCACTGAAGTTGACTGGATTGACATCCACAAGTTCCTACACTTTATTGATCGTCTTGAGGTCCTTGTGGGGCGTTTCAATGGTGGAAGGCCACGTGGGATATGTGTGCCACTGCTACACTCATTGAACAGGTCCAACTGTGTCGAGAAACTTATGGTACGAGCTGTTTTCTGTTATATATGTTGTTCATAAACTATTGCTTATACACAGTTTTACAGCTGTGATCTTCTTGAAATAGGAACTGCCGAGTTCTATTGTTCCTATACAGATGCCTGACCATGGTCAGTTCAAACTTGCGCTTGGTCACAACATGATGTTTATGTCGACCTACTCAATTCCCCTTGGAGGTGAAAGGATACTTATTCATGTGTGGTCTCAAATAATGAAGGCCCGTCCATCTTGGAGAATAGGACAGAAGATTATGTTCATGCTTTTCCATGGCTCTAAAGCGAATATCCTATTTATTGACCACGTTGCGAGATGAAGCCGCTTCCAGAAGGTTGTGGATGCGTGGGGTGGCGCCTGGGCATTGTCCTGGGGCTTGGCGGCCTCACCCTTGGTTAACTGTAGGCAAAGTAGCACTGTTCGAGGCGTGCTTTGTACGGTTGAACCTGTATAAGTACTCATACTGCTTTCAGCTTTGGTTGTTAAGTGCCCCTGCTGGTTTCAGTTAAGGTTGTTAAGTACTCCTGCTGCTTTAGTCTGTCGTGTTTCTTTAGTCATGTCTTCCTCCAGCCGCCAAAACCAAACCAGCGCCGGCGGGGCTGCCTGCTTCCGCCTCCCACAGCTGGCTGCGCCTCAGCGCACGCATCACTGCCCCACCGAGTCCTAAATCGTTAACGCCGACGTCCTCCGCGCGCTTTGGTGTGCTCGCTGCGGCGCCGCCCTCTCACGTTGTCAACATGGTCAACAAACAATAGGAATCGGCATAAGTACGTGGAGAGGATGACAGTAGGGGCCCACCACGTCAGCGTATGGAAAAATAAAATGCTTCCTCCTAGTGTTTTCCTGACATCTTGGACCCACGACATTATGAGCGTATATAGTCAATAGACAAGAGAACAGCACAAGATCGGCTGACACCTAGGACGTAGCTACTCGAGCAGTTTTTTTTGTTTGGTATTGTTGAGATGGAGCAGGGTTTGAACTAGGCTGTGGCCCGTCTAGCCCAGGCTTATATTTTATGTTCACCATGTGACCAGCCCAGCTATTTTTTCTTTGTGAAAATGAGCCCAGTTTATTTTTTTCTGAAGAATACCCAATCCAGGCCTACTTATTTTTCTACGCCCTGATGGGCTGCAACTCTTTCAAGACGCCTGCAAATCTTGAAAGTAATATCAAAGGGGTTGTAAATATAAAAACAGATGACAAATTGCCAATTACTTTATAATTTCTGATTTTTTTCACATTTTCAGATTCCTATTTCACTGGGCATTAACCTAATTTAAATATATCTTCAAAATACTTTAAATCTGGCTCGACATTTCGGTATTAAAAATAGTTTGGAACCCACAGAAATATGCGAAATTGGCCCTGGCCAACCAAAAAAACGACTGCAATAAATTGCATAAGAAGTTGCCATGAGCTATATATAAATTATTAAAAAAAAGAGGGGGTGGTCTGACTTGTGGGCCTATTTAGTTGACGCGTATGCAAGATTTTTTAGTTATTATATACTACGTCAACAAACGATTCTAGCAGACGTAACTGCTGGATGTCAATCCAACGACCGTCATGTTTCTTCAATCTCTGATCTTCTTGCTCCAGCCGCCAAAGCAGCGCCGGCGGGACCGCCTCCCGCCTCCCGTGGCCGGCTGTGCTGCCGCGCAGGCCTCAGCCCCCCTACTACTCCCACCGCTGGGCAGGGCATCCCTCTACTCACCCACACCCCTTGTTATTCTGCGGCAACAACAGCCTCACACCGCAGCCAAACCGATGAACCCTCGTACTCCTCTCCGCGCGGGCTTCCACTGCCACATCTTCCCCGGCTCCGCGTCGTCCCCTTCCTAGGCCTCGCCGTCATCCACCGCCGTGGTGCTCTCGGCGCGGCGTGGTCAATGTGGTCAATGATCGACTTCCATCGGAAGAGTACTGTACGTGGAGAGGCTGATAGCTGGGTCCACGCCAGCCGCAAGGAAGTGCCTCCTTATTACGCGGAAAATAATTATTCCTCCACCTGACAGCAGGGACCCATCGGACGGGCCACCAATATTTCGCGAAAAAAACATTTCCCCCTGACTGCTGGAACCCACAGGACAGGCCATTGTATTTCACGAAAAAACGTCCCCCCCCCCTGTCAGCTCGGACCCACCGGAAGTGCCTCCTTATTACGCACAAAAAAATGAATACCCCTGCTAGCTGGGACCAACCTTGGTGGGAGGCTGACTTGTGGGCCTACTAAGTTGACTGGGATGGAGGCCTTTGTCAACTTTAGTCAATATATGAACGATTCTAGCTCCAGTGACCGTACGATGTCCATCCAACGGCCGTAGTGCTTCTTCAACCTCTGGTCTTCTTGCTCCAGCCGCCCAAAGCAGCGTCGGTCATGCCGCCTGCTCCTGCCGCCTGTGGCCAGCTGTGATGCCGTGGAGGCCTCACCGCCCCCTACTACTCCCACCGCTGGCCAGGCCATCCCTCTATGCACCCACACCCCCTGTTATTCTGTGGCGACGGCAGCCTCACACCGCAGCCGAACGAGTGAACCCTCATACTCCTCTACGCGTGGGCATCCACTGCCGCCTCTTCCCCGGCTCCGCGTCGTCCCCTTCCTAGGCCTTGCCGTCGTCCACCGCCCTGGTGCTCTCGGCGCGGCGTGGTCAACATGGTCAAGGAATGGCTTCCATCGGACATGGACTGTACGTGGAGAGGCTGACAGCTGGGTCCACGGCTGCGGCAAGGAAGTGCCTCCTTATTACGCGCAAAATAATTATTCCTCCACCTGACAGCAGGGACCCACTGGACGGGCCACCGTATTTCGTGAAAAAAACGTTCCCCCCTGTCTGCTGGGACCCACAAGCTACATCTTCGCACGCAAGGAAGTGCGTTTGGGCAAAAAAACGTTTCGCCCCCTGACTGCTGGGACCCACCAGCTAAATCTTCGCACACAAGGAAGTGCGTCCGGGCAAAAAAAAAACGATTCGCCCCCCTGACTGCTGGGACCCACCAGCTACATCTTCGCATGCAAGGAAGTGCCTGACAGTCGGGACCCACCTGGTCGAATCATACGTAGCATTGTCATTCTGGTTGCGAACATGTACATACATACTGGTCGATGTAGAGGCGCGCACGTGTCGTAGTAGAGGCACGCACGTAGCATGTACACGTACATACAACGACAAGGGTGCAAGAAAGAAAATACGGCCATGTACGTACATACGGGCATGGACTCGAACGCCTACTCGCGCATACGTACATGACTGGGTCAGAACGGAGAAACAGCGTCGTTGTCGTGTTCATGGGGAGCCAACCGGCTGGGTCAGAATGGAATGCGTGGTCGTGTTCATCGGGAGGGCTTATACGGAACATGCGATGGAAACGAGGCCTGGCGTACCGCACAACGGAGGAAGCAAACCTCCTACGTTCGGAATGGGGTCCTGTTGATCGGGAGGGGTGAGGCGTACCACAAAACGGAGGAAACGGACCTCCTACAGTCAAAACAGGGGTCCTGTTGATCGGGAGGGGTGTGGCGTACTGCAAAACGGAGGAAACGGACCTCCTACGGTCGAAATGGGGGTCTTGTTGATCGGGAGGGGTGTGGCGTGCCGCAAAAAGGACGAAATGGACTTGTGTTGGAGCGCTACGGTCGAAACGGGGGTCCTGCTCATCGTGAGGGGTGTGGCATACCGTGATACATCCATTTTGGATCATGCTTTTATATCAATATTTATTGCATTATGGGCTGTCATTACACATTATATCTCAATACTTATGGCTTTTCTCTCTTATTTTATGAAGAGGGGGAATGCCGACAGCTAGAATTTTGGCTGGAAAAGGAGCAAACGTTGGAAACCTATTCTGCACAACTCCAAAAGTCCTAAAACTCCACGAAACAACTTTTTGGATTTATTAAGAATTTATGAGCGAAAGAAATAGGCTAGGGGGCCCACACCCTATCCAAGAGACAGGGGGGCGCGCCCACCCCTGTAGGGCGCGACCCCCTATCTCCTGGGCCCCCTGGTGGGCCTCCGGCGTCCATCTTCTGCTATATCATCACTTTTACCCTGGAAAAAATCGGGGGCAAGCTTACGAGACGAAACTCCGCCGCCACGAGGCGGAACCTTGGCGGAATCAATCTAGGGCTGTGGCGGAGCTGTTCTGCCGGGGACACTTCCCTCCGGGAGGGGGAAATTATAACCAACGTCATCACCAACGATCCTCTCATCGGGAGGGGGTCAATCTCCATCAACATCTTCACCAACACCATCTCCTCTCAAAACCCTAGTTCATCTCTTGTATCCAATCTTGTATCAAAACCACAAATTGGTACCTGTGGGTTGCTAGTAGTGTTGATTACTCCTTGTAGTTGATGCTAATTGGTTTACTTGGTGGAAGACCATATGTTCAGATCCTTTATGCATATTATTACTCCTGTGATTATGAACATGAATATGCTTTGTGAGTAGTTACGTTTGTTCCTGAGGACATGGGTGAAGTCTTGCTATTAGTAGTCATGTGAATTTGGTATTCGTTCGATATTTTGATGAGATGTATGTTGTCTTTCCTCTAGTGGTGTTATGTGAATGTTGACTACATGACACTTCACCATTATTTGGGCCTAGAGGAAGGCATAGGGAAGTAATAAGTAGATGGTGGGTTGCTAGAGTGACAGAAGCTTAAACCCTAGTTTATGCGTTGCTTCGTTAGGGGTTGATATGGACCCATATGTTTAATGTTGTGGTTAGGTTTACCTTAATACTCCTTTTTGTAGTAGCGGATGCTTGCAATAGGGGTTAATCATAAGTGGGATGCTTGTCCAAGTTAGGGCAGTACCCAAGTGCCGGTCCACCCACATATCAAATTATCAAAGTACCGAACGCAAATCTTATGAACGTGATGAAAACTAGCTTGACGATAATTCCCAATGTGTCCTCGGGAGCTCCTTCCTCATTATTAGAATTTGTCCAGGCTTATCCTTTGCTACATAAAGGATTGGGCCACCTTGCTGCACTTTATTTACTTTTTGCTCATTACTATTTATCTTATCACAAAACTATCTATCACCTACTATTTCAGTGCTTGCAGAGAAAACCTTACTGAAAACCGCTTATCATTTCCTTCTGCTCCTCGTTGGGTTCGACACTCTTACTTATCAAAAGGACTGCGATAGATCCCCTACACTTGTGGGTCATAAAGACTCTTTTCTGGCGTCGTTGCCGGGGAGTGTAGCGCTTTTGGTGAGTGGAACTTGGTAAGGAAACATTTATAGTGTGCTGAAATTTTCTGTTACTTGTGACTATGGAAACTAATCCTTTGAGGGGCTTGTTTGGGGTATCTTCACCCCAACCAGAAGAGCAAAGAGATGCTCCTCAACCTACTGAACCTTATGAAAATATTCACTTTGAGATTCTTTTGGGTATGATAGAAAAACTGCTAGCTAATCCTTTTGCAGGAGACGGAACATTGCATCCCGATTTACACCTTATCTTTGTGGATGAAGTTTGTGGATTATTTAAGCTTGCAGGTATCCCCGATGATGTTGTCAAAAGGAAGGTCTTCCCTTTATCTTTGAAGGGAGATGCAATGACATGGTATAGGCTATGTAATGATACGAGATTTTGGAATTATAAGCGACTGAAGTTGGAATTTCACCAGAAGTTCTATCCTAGCATCTTGTTCATCATGATCATAATTACATATATAATTTCTGGCCTCGCGAAGGAGAAAGCATCGCTCAAGCTTGGGGGAGGCTTAATTCAATGTTATATTCATGCCCCAATCATGAGCTCTCTCGGGAAATGATTATTCAGAATTTTTATGCTCGGCTTTCTCTTGATAATCGCAACCTGCTCGATACTTCCTGTGTTGGTTCCTATATGCTGAAGACTATTGATTTCAAATGGGACTTATTGGAAAGAATTAAACACAAATCTGAAGATTGGGGTTCCGACAATGGTAAGGAGTCAGGTATGACACCTAAGTTCGATTGTGTTAAATCTTTTATGGATACCGATGCTTTCCGTGGATTTAGCTCTAAGTATGGACTTGACTCTAAGGTAGTAGCTACTTTTTGTGAAACTTTTGCTACTCACGTTGATCTCCCTAAAGAGAAGTCGTTTAAATATAATCCTCCTGTTGAAGTGAAAGTAGTTGCACCTATTACAGTCGAAGAAAAGACTATTACATATAGTGATCCTATTATTCCTACTGCTTATGTCGAAAAACCTCCTTTTCCTGTTAGGATAAAAGATCATGTTAAAGCTTCGACTTTTGTTCGTAAGAGTAATACTAGGACCTATACACCTCCTGAGCAAATTAATGTTGAACCTGGTATTGCTATGATTAAAGATCTCTTGGATGAGGACTTAGATGGGCATGTTATCTCTTTCTTGGGTGAAACTGCTAATATTGCTAGACCCGATACTAAGACACGTAGACCTGTTGTAGGCACGCCTGTTATTTCTGTTAAAATAGGAGATCATTGTTATCATGGATTATGTGATATGGGTGCTAGTGCTAATGCAATACCTTATTGTCAGGACCCCGACTCAATGCCACATCGATCTAGCATGTAACACCTCATATCACTTTGCGGCCTCACGCACGGTATTCCCACGGGTGTCGCCTTACTTTTGCCCGGGACCGTTTGCGTCTTTTGGCACACGTATATGATAGTGTCGCTAGCATCCATATGATAAGGAGCCCGGGCTGACATGGCTAGTCGTAAACCCAAAGTGGCACAGACTTACAGGGACAGGCATCCATGACCCAGCATCGAACGTGTCGGTCATCAGCGAGTGAATCCAGGCTGTAGCACTGGGCTAGCAGGACTCCGGTGAACCGGGCTGTAGCGGGCTAGCAGGACTCCGGTATTCATCGCGTGACATTTCCCCAAAGGGACAGACACAGGAACGAAGAAGGACACATGCCGGCCAGCCTAAGTGTTCCGGAGCAGTAGCAAGCTACCATGGCTCAGTGGAAACACTAGGAGACATTTCCCGGTAAGAGAGGCTACCAAGGATAAACAACTAGATTGTCAGAACCCACACATACCAAGCATTTCAATAACATACACACAATATGCTCGATATGTGCAATACAACATGGCATCACAAAATGACTCTACGACTCAAGTAGTTTATTCAATAGGCTCCGAGGAGCGAGATATTACAAACATGGGTCTCATGACCCAACACTCAGAGCATACAAGTCAAAGCACAAGCGGAAGCTATCATGTCTGAGTACAGACATCTATAAATGAAAAAGTCTAAGAAGCCTGACCATCTACCAGATCCTGCCGAGGGCACAAGATCATAGCTGAGGTAACAAGCTAAACATCAAAGTCCACGTGGAACTACTAGTGAGACTGAAGTCTCTCTGCAAAAACATAAATTAAGCAACGTGAGTACAAATGTACCCAGCAAGACTTACATCAGATCTATCTACATATGCATCATTATCAACAAAGGGGATGGTGGGGTTTAACTGCAGCAAGCCAGCTTTGACTCGGTGGCTATCCTGAACTACGACTGCAAGTAACTCTTTTGAGGTGGCGCACACGAGTCCACATATTCACCATATCAATACACCACTATGGATCCGCTCCCGTCTCCCTACGAGAACGCCATCCATAGCACTCACGCTTATCTTGCGTATTTTAGAGTATCCACTTTCACTTGTCTATGAACTGTGCAAGGGGTCCAAGTTTCCATATCCGAGGAATCCGGCTATTCAAATAGATGATGTTAACCCTGCAGGGGTGTACTTCTTCACACACGCTTTCGCCACTTATCGCCCTGTACACATCATGTACCTCGGCAACCTTCAAGCGGAAGCCGGGCGAGGGAGTCGGCCACGACCTGACTAACCGAACAAGTCTCTAGTCCAGGTTCATCGCCTATTCGGGTTCCATCCGCAAGGAGATCCGGCCGGGGTGTCACTTACGGCCCCAAACGATGTGAGCAGGGTTCCCAAGCCCACCAACCGGGTGCCACTTGGTACACCGGGCCACTGTGCCTAGTCTGTCCCAAGCCCACCTATACCGGGTGCCACTTGGTAGACTACTAACACTACCTACAAACACCAGAAACTAGTTGCAACTCCTGGACAGAGATCATGTTGATTAATAAGTCGAGAGGGGCACTTAAGCATTCCAATGTGTGGTAGTAGCTGGTCATGGATCACAAACACAGAACTCAGTTCCTGAGGACGGCTGCAATGAGACAACCCACCATGTACTCCTACATGGCCTCTCACCGCTACCTTTACCAAATCGTGTTCACACACTTAGCTCACACACAGTAGGACATGTTCACACGCCTTTGATTCATCCCCGATGAATCAGACCTGACTCAACTCTAAGCAGTAGCAGGCATGACAACAAACATGAATGAGTAGGCACAACAGGGCTCAAACAACTCCTACTCATGCTAGTGGGTTTCATCTATTTACTGTGGCAATGACAGGTCATGCAAAGGATAAAGGGGTTCAGCTACCGCAACAAGTAACAATATGTCGTTGTTGTCCTAATGCAGTAAAAGAGAGCAGGAGCGAGAGAGTGGGATTTTATCGGAATGAACAAGGGGGTTTTGCTTGCCTGGCACTTCTGAAGATAATATAACTCTTCGTCGGTGTCATCGATCACATCGCCGGTACACGTCTACCGAGAGGGGACAATTACCGGCAAACAAGGAAAAAACACAATCAATGCAATGCGACAATATGATGCATGCTATGACATGGCAATATGAATGTGTTTTGGGCTAATGCACTTAGCTAAGATTTAAATGAAGTTGGTTTGAATACATGATTCAAATTCCAACTCCATATATGGTTATTTAAATGCCCTTTATTTGTTTTGTCCAAAACAGAGGACAAACATTGTTCAAACATGCATGAAAATGGTACAGATGGATTCCTTGAATTTTTCTGATAATTTTTCATATATAAATTATTTAATTTGGAGTTACGGTTGAATTTCTATGAATTATTGAAGTTTTAGCTATTTTTGGAATTTCCTAATTATTATAAAATAAACTAAATTCCAGAAAAGGAATATTGCGTCAGCATGACCTCACCCTGACGTCATCAGGTCAACAGGGCGGGTCCAGGTCAAACCTGACGTGCGGGGGCCACACGTCAGTGACACAGGAACTAATCCCGGTCAAACCCAGCGCTGACTGGGGTTTGACCACGTGTAGGGCCCACAGTCAGTGGCCTAGGGGGTTGGTTAGTGCGTCATTAGCGTTTAATGACGTCGCCACGTCACCAGCCACCGGAGTGTCGCCGGCGACGACCACGGCCGACAGCGGAGGTGCACCGTGCGCTCGCTATGGAGCACCATTTGACGTGCGGTTTGCTCCTACGGGTTCCTGGGAGGAAGGCGCATCTAAAGAGATAAGCGACAGCAGCTGGGGTGGCCGGAGCTGCCGGCGGCGAGCTCTTTTGCGGCTGCCGGAGTTCGGCTATCGACGGGAACCATGCCATAGAGCACGGGAGGAGCAGCAGTTGGGTGATTTGAGCTCCTTCGGATGCACTGAGCGCGTTGGCGGGCTCATAAGCAAGCGGCGACGGCTGTGGCCGCGACGGCGCCATGGCCGGCGGTGAGGGATTCTCGGGCAAGGTGGTGGGGCTAGCTAGAGTGCGCAAACAGGAAAAGGATGAGAAGGGGGAGATGCGGTAGCTCACAGGGAGGCCGGAGAGCGGTTCAGCGGGCTCGGGGAAGCGTCGATGGTGGCGAATCGACAGTGAAGATCCGCGGCGGCCGGCGAGGGGGAAAACGTCGGGGGCGGCGTTCCGGGGCTCTTCTGGTCGCGTGAGACGACGAGGAGGACGAGGGAGGACCGGCAGAGCTCGAGGGCGTGTCGGAGAGGCTTCGGGACGGCTGCGGCCGTGCGAGCGCTGGTCGGCGGCGACGGGCTCCGTTCGGTCGCGGGAGGAAGAGGGAGCAGAGGGGGATAGGGACGGAGGGAAGGAGCGAGGAGAGTGAGAGAGGGAGCCAGGGGCTGCGTGGCGTCGCGGGAGGCGACCAGGGGAGGAGGAGGCAGCCAGGCAGGGAGGAGGTGGCCGGGGCGCGTGGCCGCGCGCGCCGGGCGCGTGCCCGTCCTCCTGGCAGGGAGGAAGACGACAAGGGGGTAGCGGTGGCGGGCTGGGCCAATTCTGCTGGGCCACCAGGTGGGTGGGCCTCAGGTAAGCGTCAGGTAAGTTTTCTCTGCTCTGTCTTTTACTTATTGTTTTCTATTTTTTTTCTGCAGCTTTGTGGCTTTATTAAAAATACTAAATCAATCCCAAAAATCATGCAACTGCTCATGACCACCGTTAGAAATATATTCTACAGTAAACATTTCAGTTTGGGATTATTTGAGCATTTAGAATATTTTATAGTATTTAAATGCCCAAATGCAAATAAGTAATGATTTAAATTCAAAGTCCCAAAAATAAATCCTTTAAAATGTTCATTATTTTTGGTTTGGATCAAAACCCTTGCCAAAAATATTAAACATCTAAGGAGAGCATTTTGGAGCAATGAATGAGATTTTAGGGTTTTTGCCCTTCTTTTATCTAGGGTTTTGAGGCTTCTAAATTCCTCAGTTCAAGTTTCAGAAATTTAAACATGATGCAAGCAAGATGCAAACACTTGACAGCACCAGAACTAGGGATGTGACAACTCACCCCCACTAAACAAGAATCTCGACCCGAGATTCAAGTGTAGGGTAAGACGAAGGGGAACGCAACCTAACACAATCTTCACGATCCAGGTTGCCCTTCATAAGAACATTGATTCGATCACCATCATTATCTTGATGTCTTGCTCCGAGAAATCCTGCCAACATGACATGGAGAGAAGAAGGAGACTCTAGAAGGGTCGATCTTCTCGAAGATCGAACAACTCAGGATTAACTCACGGAATGAGACATAGAACCATCTCTCGGGTTGAGACACGAGATACACATCAAGAGGGGTGGAAAGAAACGGATGACGAAGGTTCACTAGGTGGACAACAATTCCACACTTAAGAATGTGGTGATCGGTTGTCAACGTAGCGAGGAGTTGAATTGCCATGATACCATAACGATGCACCTTAGGGAAGGTGACTCGTAGATATATCCCCTTAAGTGGCAAAAAGAATTACCTTTGATTCAGAGATCATTGAAACTCTTTAAACCAGCCTAAGGCAATTCTCGAGCGATCGTTTGGAGGGGTTCGGTAGAATGGCATACCCGGACTTGGATGATGTGGATTACCTTGTTGAAGACAACGTAATGGATGAATTTGCTTATCACCGGAAATGGAAGAGACCCGTGGTAGAATGGCACATTGGCGGTGCAAGCTGGGAACAAAATGCGAATGCTGGGAATGATTCTGGTAACTGGGGAAGAACCCAGCAATAGAGAGTGAATTCACTGTTTGAAAAGGTCATAGCATTGCCGAGGAAACTGAGAGCACTATACAGTTAATGTCGATGATCAAACCTAGCACTTGCGCGTGCTCTCAAGAACTTGAGCATTTCCATAATCATCAAGATTTTACCAATATCCGTGTCAAGGATCCTGGCAACACAACTTACTACCATGATGAATACCGGTGGAAGATGCAGATGCAAAGGAAGATAACACTTTCTCAGATTTCACCCTTGGCGGGGCCAAGGAAATAAAATCTGGATGATCGACCGAGAGACATTTAGCACTCCGCTTCTAATGTTCTCCTTGATGTGCTAGTGTATCCCATTCATAGATATGGTTTGATAATTAGAACATCAAGTAAAAGGTCGGACTTCGGGAGCAATAGAATCCATAAGGAACAGTTACGGAGGTAAATCCTACGAAATCCTTATGGGGAGGTGGCCAACTTCCTCAAACAAGATACTACAATAATAGGTCTTCCGGCTGGGTGTGTTGGCCACGACATCCACTTTACCGGTTATCGAGGGGCCAATATTATAGTTCTTGGGAAATGTTCCAACCATCATATCTGCCTGAGATTCAGATCTGGTTGGTGTCAGGATATTCCAGACTCATCGAGTCTAGGAAGAAAAATGAAAGTTTGCAACACAAATCGACGAGATGATGTTGCGAGATTCTCGGGAAATGAACTACGATAGCAAGCTCCAAAACATGAGCTGGTTCTGCTACAAACATGTGAACATGTTGTCCCAGACAAGCATGACCACATGGTAGTCTTATAATAAAACACTACCGAGTTCTGGTTGGGAACCATCATCGAGGATATCAAAGTTCTTGATTAATCCCGGGTTAGCTCTTAAGAAGAACTCCTTCTCCTAGAACAAATCGGTCAGTGGCTTGGTGTGCTACAGAATTCATATGGAACGAAGATGATCAGTCTAACAGACCACAGAATACTTTGCACGTGCATGGCTGACTTGGGATGATTCTAGAGGGAGCAAAAATAGACTTTCTCGAATTCACGACGGCAACTTACATCAAATGCACGTGAATCAAAGGAAGTCACTTCTTTCATCCAAACATATACTTCATGAATGGGGCATAAAGAAAATGCTTACACAAGTTTCCAACACTAGGTTGACGTTCAACATGAATCATGGGGGAGACAAAATGCTGCTGATGGGCTCAACAGTAACTCATCGGAATTTCCATATCACTGGACTTCCACCATCATGTGAACACGGTGGTAGTATTGGTCAGACCAAAGAATATAATGGTGTATGCTCGAGGAAAACCACGAGTAAGACAACATTATGAATATCGTTGGTTCTGATTTGATTTGACGATAGCTCATACTCAAATCAAAGATTGGATAAGATAATAGGTCCAGCAACTGATCACAGGGACCAATCGATGAAGATATCATCTTTCTTCAACACACACTACACAAGAATATCCCTTTGGAACGAGCTAAGTCAGGCAAGCTTTTATCTTCCAACTCTCCAAGTTGTTGTCTAGCTTAACCAACTAGCTCGGGGATATCTAACACCGATTCTTGGAGAAGGGGTGGTTTACAGGATAAACCAACTTGATCACGAGCTCAACATAACAGTCAGGTGACAACCTGGTAATACTTCCGAGAAGATATACGGAAAATCACGAACCACCGATATGTTACTAAGCTCGAGAACAATCTTGCTTTTCAGGGCAAGACGATATGATCAAATGAGCGAGGACTTAACAAAATCCTATCTCATCAATCGAGGAGTGCACCAATAAAATGGACTAGGTAGCACAATCAACCTTAGGGTGATGATTCAATAGTCAACTCGCTAAGGATGACGTTATTGTCCATTTAACTACCAAGCAACGAGGTTGCTAGGAGTATTGATTTCACACATCACAATTCACTTGTCGGCACTCCGGTTGCAACAACACGGAAGCGAGAAATGAAAATGATGGCGAGAAGTATCACTACGTCAAGAATTCACAAGGGCTGGAGCAATTCTCGTGAAAATCCTGACATAAAGGGGGTGATACTCCAGGGTAGAACAGAATCAAAAGCTGGATTGCATCTGATCTGCGAAAGACAACTTCTTTGACTCGATCCTAGATATGGATGAGGTACTGGAGTTTGTTTCTCCTAGTTATTCCGGAATAGAATGGCTTGACGGACCACAAGAGTAATAGGCCTCGATAAACGAATGCACACATACTCTTGACTATCAATTGATAGACGAGGGTCAGAATGCAACTAAAGAGAACAACTCAAAGGAACATATAATTTTCTGAGTTGTGGATGCATAGATTAGCATGTCAAACCAAGTTCAACATGTTTCTTCTGGATAAGCCATGCAGAGAGGTAGGACTGGCAGAGTCACAATATAGAATGGAGAACTCATAGAGGGCCTGTTGTGATCTTTTGATCCAACAACTTCTGCCATAATGGTTCATGGTATTTGGAAGAATGATATACCACGGACCTCGAGGACTATTGCAAAGGTTACTAATAATCTAAAGGAACTAACAACACTATCAACATGAAGTAAGTAGAGTGAATCTCGGTTCGAAAACCCAGGAATAGAATACCTACTACTAAGTAGCATCACGGAATGCTTTCGAGAATAAAGGCCAAAATCATCACACTGGGGCACAAATCATGGCTAAATTACTAGATGATCCCCTAAGACACCTAGGGTCATAATACCAGCTCCAACATATATGTCAAGGCAATAAAGTACCTCAACTCACTGATTAGTGTGCTTAATCTGGCCCAAAAGGACATCAGGAACGGAAGGAAGGGATTTGCAAATGCATCAGACTGTTTAGAAACCTGGGATGACTCGGACAGCATAACGGCTGTAAATGCTCAAAAAGATTTGAGACATTCACAAAAATGGTGGCATAACCACTCGGAAGCACAATAATAAGGTTTGGAGATCAAAAATTAACATACGGAAGTAGTAGGAACTGGACTGAGGCTTAAGTCCAACAGTTCTATAGGTCTACGGATTAGTGACACGTGATCCTGATAGAAAGAGGAGATAGCCTAGTTCCTTAACCCCCGTGGGAAAAATAAGATGACTCGGATCAGAAGGCATGAGGTATAAGGAGTAAAAGAGCCTTACGTTCCATCCCACAATCAATTCCCTTATATAACTAAAGCATTTCTAGACTCAACTTCGACCAGTTTGGCTTGGTAATCCTACAGGCAGTCAAGCTCTGATACCAACGCTGTCAGGACCCCGACTCAATGCCACATCGATCTAGCATGTAACACCTCATATCACTTTGCGGCCTCACGCACGGTATTCCCACGGGTGTCGCCTTACTTTTGCCCGGGACCGTTTGCGCCTTTTGGCACACGTATATGATAGTGTCGCTAGCATCCATATGATAAGGAGCCCGGGCTGACATGGCTAGTCGTAAACCCAAAGTGGCACAGACTTACAGGGATAGGCATCCATGACCCAGCATCGAACGTGTCGGTCATCAGCGAGTGAATCCAGGCTGTAGCACTGGGCTAGCAGGACTCCGGTGAACCGGGCTGTAGCGGGCTAGCAGGACTCCGGTATTCATCGCGTGACATTTCCCCGAAGGGACAGACACAGGAACGAAGAAGGACACATGCCGGCCAGCCTAAGTGTTCCGGAGCAGTAGCAAGCTACCATGGCTCAGTGGAAACACTAGGAGACATTTCCCGGTAAGAGAGGCTACCAAGGATAAACAACTAGATTGTCAGATCCCACACATACCAAGCATTTCAATAACATACACACAATATGCTCGATATGTGCAATACAACATGGCATCACAAAATGACTCTACGACTCAAGTAGTTTATTCAATAGGCTCCGAGGAGCGAGATATTACAAACATGGGTCTCATGACCCAACACTCAGAGCATACAAGTCAAAGCACAAGCGGAAGCTATCATGTCTGAGTACAGACATCTATAAATGAAAAAGGCTAAGAAGCCTGACTATCTACCAGATCCTGCCGAGGGCACAAGATCGTAGCTGAGGTAACAAGCTAAACGTCAAAGTCCACGTGGAACTACTAGTGAGACTGAAGTCTCTCTGCAAAAACATAAATTAAGCAACGTGAGTACAAATGTACCCAGCAAGACTTACATCAGATCTATCTACATATGCATCATTATCAACAAAGGGGATGGTGGGGTTTAACTGCAGCAAGCCAGCTTTGACTCGGTGGCTATCCTGAACTACGACTGCAAGTAACTCTTTTGAGGTGGCGCACACGAGTCCACATATTCACCATATCAATACACCACTATGGATCCGCTCCCGTCTCCCTACGAGAACGCCATCCATAGCACTCACGCTTATCTTGCGTATTTTAGAGTATCCACTTTCACTTGTCTATGAACTATGCAAGGGGTCCAAGTTTCCATATCCGAGGAATCCGGCTATTCGAATAGATAATGTTAACCCTGCAGGGGTGTACTTCTTCACACATGCTTTCGCCACTTATCGCCCTGTACACGTCATGTACCTCGGCAACCTTCAAGCGGAAGCCGGGCGAGGGAGTCGGCCACGACCTGACTAACCGAACAAGTCTCTAGTCCAGGTTCATCGCCTATTCGGGTTCCATCCGCAAGGAGATCCGGCCGGGGTGTCGCTTACGGCCCCAAACGATGTGAGCAGGGTTCCCAAGCCCACCAACCGGGTGCCACTTGGTACACCTGGCCACTGTGCCTAGTCTGTCCCAAGCCCACCTGTACCGGGTGCCACTTGGTAGACTACTAACACTACCTACAAACACCAGAAACTAGTTGCAACTCCTGGACAGAGATCATGTTGATTAATAAGTCGAGAGGGGCACTTAAGCATTCCAATGTGTGGTAGTAGCTGGTCATGGATCACAAACACAGAACTCAGTTCCTGAGGACGGCTGCAATGAGACAACCCACCATGTACTCCTACATGGCCTCTCACCGCTACCTTTACCAAATCGTGTTCACACACTTAGCTCACACACAGTAGGACATGTTCACACGCCTCTGATTCATCCCCGATGAATCAGACCTGACTCAACTCTAAGCAGTAGCATGCATGACAACAAACATGAATGAGTAGGCACAACAGGGCTCAAACAACTCCTACTCATGCTAGTGGGTTTCATCTATTTACTGTGGCAATGACAGGTCATGCAAAGGATAAAGGGGTTCAGCTACCGCAACAAGTAACAATATGTCGTTGTTGTCCTAATGCAGTAAAAGAGAGCAGGAGCGAGAGAGTGGGATTTTATCGGAATGAACAAGGGGGTTTTGCTTGCCTGGCACTTCTGAAGATAATATAACTCTTCGTCGGTGTCATCGATCACATCGCCGGTACACGTCTATCGAGAGGGGACAATTGCCGGCAAACAAGGAAAAAACACAATCAATGCAATGCGACAATATGATGCATGCTATGACATGGCAATATGAATGTGTTTTGGGCTAATGCACTTAGCTAAGATTTAAATGAAGTTGGTTTGAATACATGATTCAAATTCCAACTCCATATATGGTTATTTAAATGCCCTTTATTTGTTTTGTCCAAAACAGAGGACAAACATTGTTCAAACATGCATGAAAATGGTACAGATGGATTCCTCGAATTTTTCTGATAATTTTTCATATATAAATTATTTAATTTGGAGTTACGGTTGAATTTCTATGAATTATTGAAGTTTTAGCTATTTCTGGAATTTCCTGATTATTATAAAATAAACTAAATTCCAGAAAAGGAATATTGCGTCAGCATGACCTCACCCTGACGTCATCAGGTCAACAGGGCGGGTCCAGGTCAAACCTGACGTGCGGGGGCCACACGTCAGTGACACAGGAACTAATCCCGGTCAAACCCAGCGCTGACTGGGGTTTGACCACATGTAGGGCCCACAGTCAGTGGCCTAGGGGGTTGGTTAGTGCGTCATTAGCGTTTAATGATGTCGCCACGTCACCAGCCACCGGAGTGTCGCCGGCGACGACCACGGCCGACAGCGGGGGTGCACCGTGCGCTCGCTACGGAGCACCATTTGACGTGCGGTTTGCTCCTACGGGTTCCTGGGAGGAAGGCGCATCTAAAGAGATAAGCGACAGCAGCTGGGGCGGCCGGAGCTGCCAGCGGCGAGCTCTTTTGCGGCTGCCGGAGTTCGGCTATCAACGGGAACCATGCCACAGAGCACGGGAGGAGCAGCAGTTGGGTGATTTGAGCTCCTTCGGATGCACTGAGCGCGTTGGCGGGCTCATAAGCAAGCGGCGACGGCTGTGGCCGCGACGGCGCCATGGCCGGTGGCGAGGGATTCTCGGGCAAGGTGGTGGGGCTATCTAGAGTGCGCAAACAGGAAAAGGATGAGAAGGGGGAGATGCGGTAGCTCACAGGGAGGCCGGAGAGCGGTGCAGCGGGCTCGGGGAAGCGTCGATGGTGGCGAATCGACGGTGAAGATCCTCGGTGGCCGGCGAGGGGGAAAACGTCGGGGGCGGCGTTCCGGGGCTCTTCTGGTCGCGTGAGACGACGAGGAGGACGAGGGAGGACCGGCGGAGCTCGAGGGCGTGTCGGAGAGGCTTCGGGACGGCTGCGGCCGTGCGAGCGCTGGTCGGCGGCGACGGGCTCCGTTCGGTCGCGGGGGGAAGAGGGAGCAGAGGGGGATAGGGACGGAGGGAAGGAGCGAGGAGAGTGAGAGAGGGAGCCAGGGGCTGCGTGGCGTCGCGGGAGGCGACCAGGGGAGGAGGAGGCAGCCAGGCAGGGAGGAGGTGGCCGGGGCGCGTGGCCGCGCGCGCCGGGCGCGTGCCCGTCCTCCTGGCAGGGAGGAAGATGACAGGGGGGTAGCGGTGGCGGGCTGGGCCGATTCTGCTGGGCCACCAGGTGGGTGGGCCTCAGGTAAGCGTCAGGTAAGTTTTCTCTGCTCTGTCTTTTACTTATTGTTTTCTATTTTTTTTCTGCAGCTTTGTGGCTTTATTAAAAATACTAAATCAATCCCAAAAATCATGCAACTGCTCATGACCACCGTTAGAAATATATTCTACAGTAAACATTTCAGTTTGGGATTATTTGAGCATTTAGAATATTTTATAGTATTTAAATGCCCAAATGCAAATAAGTAATGATTTAAATTCAAAGTCCCAAAAATAAATCCTTTTAAAATGTTCATTATTTTTGGTTTGGATCAAAACCCTTGCCAAAAATATTAAACATCTAAGGAGAGCATTTTGGAGCAATGAATGAGATTTTAGGGTTTTTGCCCTTCTTTTATCTAGGGTTCTGAGGCTTCTAAATTCCTCAGTTCAAGTTTCAGAAATTTAAACATGATGCAAGCAAGATGCAAACACTTGACAGCACCAGAACTAGGGATGTGACACTTATGATCTTTATAAAGAAATTATGCTTGATATTGCACTCGTTGAATTAGAAGACATTGATGTTACTATTAAGCTTGCTAATAGGGACACCATTAAACCTATTGGGATTGTTAGAGATGTTGAAGTATTGTGTGGGAAGATTAAATACCCTGCTGATTTTCTTGTTCTTGGTTCCCCACAAGATGATTTTTGTCCCATTATTTTTGGTAGACCCTTCTTGAATACTGCTAGTGCTAAGATTAACTGTGAAAAGAATATTGTCACTGTTGGCATAGATGGTATGTCTCATGAGTTTAATTTCGCTAAGTTTAGTAGACAACCTCGTGAAAGGGAACCACCTAGTAAGGATGAAATTATTGGTCTTGCTTCCATTGTTGTTCCTCCAACTGATCCGTTAGAACAATATTTGTTAGACCATGAAAATGAAATGTTTGTGAAGGAAAGGGAAGAAATAGATGAAGTGTTCCTTAAACAAGAACCTATGCTAAACATAACCTTCCCGTTGAAATTCTTGGGGATCCCCCTCCACCCAAGGGTGATCCCGTGTTCGAACTCAAACCTTTACCTGATAATCTCAAGTATGCTTATCTTGATGAAAAAGAAATATATCCTGTTATTATTAGTGCTAACCTTTTAGAGAAAGAAGAAGAAAGATTATTGAAAACTCCGAAGAAGCACCGAGCTGCTATTGGATATACTCTGGACGATCTTAAGGGCATTAGTCCCACATTATGTCAACACAAAATTTCAGTGGAGAAAGATGCCAAACCAGTTAGAGATCCTCAAAGACGATTAAACCCCAAAATGAAGGAAGTGGTAAGAAAGGAGATTCTAAAACTCCTTGAGGCAGGTATTATTTATCCCGTTACTGGTAGTGAATGGGTAAGCCCTGTCCATTGTGTCCCTAAAAAGGGAGGTATTACCGTTGTTCCTAATGATAAAGATGAATTGATCCCGCAAAGAATTATTACAGGCTATAGGATGGTAATTGATTTCCGTAAGTTAAATAAAGCCACTAAGAAAGATCATTACCCATTACCTTTTATTGATCAAATGCTAGAAAGGCTATCCAAACACACACACATTTTTGCTTTCTAGATGGTTATTCTGGCTTCTCTAAAATACCAGTGTCCGCGAAGGATCAATCTAAAACTACTTTTACTTGCCCTTTTGGTACTTTTGCTTATAGACGTATGCCTTTTGGTTTATGCAATGCACCTGCTACCTTTCAAAGATGCATGATGGCTATATTTTCTGATTTTTGTGAAAAGATTTGTGAGGTATTCATGGATGATTTCTCTGTCTATGGATCCTCTTTTGATGATTGTTTGAGCAACCTTGATCGAGTTTTGCAGAGATGCGAAGACACTAGTCTTTTCCTGAATTGGGAAAAGTGTCACTTTATGGTTAATGAAGGCATTGTCTTAGGGCACAAGATCTCTGAGAGAGGTATTGAAGTTGATAAAGCCAAAGTTGATGCTATTGAAAAGATGCCATGTCCCAAGGACATAAAAGGTATAAGAAGTTTCCTTGGTCATGTCGGCTTTTATAGGAGGTTCATTAAGGACTTTTCTAAAATCTCTAGGCCTCTGACTAATTTATTGCAAAAAGATATTCCTTTTGTCTTTGATGATGATTTTGTAGAAGCATTTGAAACACTTAAGAAAGCTTTGATCACTGCACCTATTGTTCAGCCACCTGATTGGAATTTACCTTTTGAAATTATGTGTGATGCTAGTGATTATGCTGTAGGTGCTGTTTTAGGGCAAAGAGTCGATAAGAAATTGAATGTTATCCAGTATGCTAGTAAGACTCTTGATACTGCCCAGAGAAATTATGCTACTACTGAAAAAGAGTTCTTAGCAGTTGTGTTTGCATGTGATAAGTTTAGACCTTATATTGTTGATTCCAAAGTTACTATTCACACTGATCATGCTGCTATTAAATATCTTATGGAAAAGAAAGATGCTAAGCCTAGACTCATTAGATGGGTTCTCTTGCTCCAAGAATTTGACTTGCATATTATTGATAGGAAGGGAGCTGAGAACCCCGTTGCCGACAACTTGTCTAGGTTAGAGAATGTTCTTGATGACCCACTGCCTATTAATGATAGTTTCCCTGATGAACAATTAGCGGTTATCAATGCTTCTCGCACCGCTCCTTGGTATGCTGATTATGCTAATTACATTGTTACTAAATATATACCGCCTAGTTTCACATACCAGCAAAAGAAAAAGTTCTTTTATGATTTAAGACATTACTTCTGGGATGATCCACACCTTTATAAAGAAGGAGTAGGTGGTATTATTAGACGTTGTGTGCCTGAGCATGAACAGGAACAAATCCTATGCAGGTGTCACTCTGAATCTTATGGAGGACACCACGCTGGAGATAGAACTGCACACAAGGCATTACAATCTGGTTTTTATTGGCCTACTCTCTTCAAAGATGCTCGTAAGTTTGTCTTATCTTGTGATGAATGTGAAAGAATAGGTAACATTAGTAGACGTCAAGAAATGCCTATGAATTATTCTCTTGTTATTGAACCGTTTCATGTTTGGGGCTTTGATTATATGGGACCTTTTCCTGCCTCCAATGGTTATACACATGTTTTAGTTGCTGTTGATTACGTTACTAAGTGGGTAGAAGCTATTCCAACTAGTAGTGTTGATCATAACACTTCTATTAAAATGCTTAAAGAAGTTATTGTTCCGAGGTTTGGAGTCCCTAGATATCTTATGACTGATGGTGGTTCACACTTTATTCATGGTGCTTTCCGTAAGATGCTCGCTAAGTATGATGTCAATCATAGAATTGCATCTCCTTATCACCCGCAGTCTAGCGGTCAAGTAGAGTTGAGCAATAGAGAGCTCAAATTAATTTTGCAAAAGACTGTGAATAGATCTAGAAAGAATTGGTCCAAAAAACTTGACGATGCATTATGGGCCTATAGAACTGCATACAAAAATCCTATGGGTATGTCTCCATATAAGATGGTTTATGGAAAAGCATGTCATTTACCTCTTGAACTTGAACATAAAGCATATTGGGCTATTAAAGAGCTCAATTATGACTTCAAACTTGCCGGTGAGAAGAGGTTGTTTGATATTAGCTCACTTGATGAATGGAGAACCCAAGCATATGAGAATGCCAAGCTTTTCAAAGAAAAAGTCAAACACTGGCATGATAAGAGGATACAAAAGCGTGATTTTAACGTAGGAGATTATGTGTTATTATTCAACTCTCCTTTAAGATTTTTTGCAGGAAAACTTCTCTCAAAATGGGAAGGTCCCTACGTTATCGAGGAGGTCTATCGTTCCGGTGCTATAAAAATCAACAACTTCGAAGGCACAAATCCGAGGGTGGTTAACGGTCAAAGAATTAAACATTATATTTCAGGTAATCCTATCAATGTTGAAACTAATATTATTGAAACCATAACCCCAGAGGAATACATAAGAGACACTTTCCAGAATGTTCCAGACTCCGAAAAGGCATAGGTACGTGGTACGGTAAGTAAACCGACTCCAAAACAACTCTAACGGCAATTTTTATCAGTTTTGGATTATTTAAGAATTTTAGGAAGAAATAAGTAGTCCGAAGGGACATGAGGCTCCCACGAGAGAGGAGCCCCCCCTGTAGGGCGTGCCCCCCTGTCTCGTGGGCACCTCGTGTGCCTCCCGGACTCCGTTTTCTTATATGTTACATACTTTGGTCGGTAAAAATTCATTATATATACTCCCGAAGGTTTTGACCACCGTATCATGCAAATATCTTCTGTTTTCATTTCGAGTTGTTCCTGTTGCAGAATAAAGCAAGATGTCTTCTCAGGAATCAGTTGGGGAGAGCCGGGTGTCTCACCCAACGCCAGGTCCAGGAGCAAATGGTGATGCCTATCACCTTGGACCATCAACGGAGGATGAGATGGAGGCTGATTTGAAAAGGATAGATGCCATGGAGGAAGATCAAGAAGTTACCTCTCGTCTCCAAGCAGAATTCACTATGGGGGAACTACCTAGCCTGGCTGTCCCTGCCTCGGTCATCCCTTCCAACTCTAGATTTCTTTCTTATGAAAATATGAAAAAGAGTTTCACGTGTTCTCCAGAAGCTATGCAACATCCTTGGGTAAAAGGAGCTTTGGCCATTACGGGCAAGCTCCGTAAAGAAATTTTGGACCTCAAACAACAAGTCAATAAGCTCGAGGAGGAGAACCGTATCCTGAAGGGCATCATTGCCAAGAAGATCATAACACCAACCGTGAAGAAGGAGAAATAATCACATGGGTATGGGCACTCCCCTTGGCAACTGCCAAGCTTGAGGGAGGTGCCCCGATATCGTATCACCATCACACTCCTATCTTTACCGCTTTATTTAGTTCGATCCTTTTAGTAGTATCTTGATCTAGTAGATTGAAGTTTTGAT
Source organism: Triticum aestivum (assembly GCF_018294505.1). Taxonomy (NCBI): domain Eukaryota; kingdom Viridiplantae; phylum Streptophyta; class Magnoliopsida; order Poales; family Poaceae; genus Triticum; species Triticum aestivum. The sequence continues at coordinate 617,543,068 of NC_057798.1, forward strand.
ATCAAGTAGTTTTGGGTTTTGCTTTGTGATCTCTTTATGTAAGCGAGTCCGTGTGCTATATATAATAAAGATTAGTGTTGAGTCAAGGGCTTTGCTATGTTGCTATGATCTTGAGAAATTAGAAAGAACAAAAGAGTTCATATTGATCTTATGGGTAGTGATAACTTCACACATAGAAGTATGAGGCATAAAAATTGTTGAGAGTTGATGAACGTAGCCTTGGTCATCGTTGCAATTAATAGGAAGTGATAAGGAAAGAGGGGTTCACATATAGATATATTATCTTGGACATCTTTTATGATTGTGAAGCACTCATTAAGTGTGACATGCTAAAAGAGTTGATGTTGGACAAGGAAGACAACGTAATGGTTTATGTTTTCCGACATCTCAATTAAAGTATATTGTCATTGACCATCCAAACATGTTGAGCTTGCCTTTGCCCCTCTTGCTAGCCAAATTCCTTGCACCAAGTAGAGATACTACTTGTGCTTCCAAATATCCTCAAACCCAGTTTTGCCATGAGAGTCCACCATACCTACCTATGGATTGAGTAAGATCCTTCAAGTAAGTTGTCATCGGTGCAAGCAATAAAAATTGCTCTCTAAATATGTATGACTTATTAGTGCAGAGAAAATAAGCTTTGTACGAACTTGTTGTGGAAGTAATAAAAGCGATAGATTGCATAATAAAGGTCCACATACAAGGGGCAATATAAAGTGATGTTATTTTGCATTAAGATTTCATGCATCAACCCTAAACATGCATGACAACCTCTGCTTCCCTCTGCGAAGGGACTATCTTTTACTTTATGTTTTTACTTTATGCTTGAGTCAAGGTGATCCTCACCTTTCCCCTTTTTCATTTTATCCTTTGGCAAGCTCCTTGTGTTTGAAAGATCATGATACATATATCCAATTGGATGTAATTTGGCATAGGCTATTATTGTTGACATCACCTAAAGGTGAATATGTCGGGAGGCAACACAATAAGCCCCTATCTTTCTCAGTGTCCAGCTGAAACTCTATAACGACAAGTATTGCGTGAGTGTTAGCAATTATGGGAGACTACGAGATAGTTGAGTGTGTGAGCTTGTTGAAAAGATTTATTATTGACTCTTTCTGATGTTACGATAAATTGCAATTGCTTCAATGACTGAGATTATAGTTTGTTAGTTCCCAATGAAGTTTATGAACCATACTTGACATTGTGAATTGCTTATTACTTGAGCATGGGAAATCATATGACAAAATCTATATATGTTACTGTTATTTAGAATGATCATGATGCCCTCATGTCCGTATTTTATTTTTATTGACACCTCTAACTCTAAACATGTGGACATATTTTTTGATTTCGGCTTCCGCTTGAGGACAAGCGAGGTCTAAGCTTGGGGGAGTTGATACGTCCATTTTGCATCATGCTTTTATATCAATATTGATTGCATTATGGGTTGTCATTACACATTATATCTCAATACTTATTGCTATTCTCTCTTATTTTACAAGGTTTACCATGAAGAGGGGGAATGCCGACAGCAGGAATTCTGGCTGGAAAAGGAGCAAACATTGGAAACCTATCCCGCACAACTCCAAAAGTCCTGAAACTCCACAAAACAACCTTTTGGATTTATTAAGAATTTATGAGAGAAATAAATAGGCCAGGGGGCCCACACCCTGTCCAGGAGACAGGGGGGCGCGCCCACCCCTGTAGAGCGCGTCCCCCTATCTCTTGGGCCCCCTGGTGGGCCTCCGGCGTCCATCTTCTGCTATATCATCACTTTTACCCTGGAAAAAATCGGGGGCAAGCTTACGAGAAGAAACTCTGCCGCCACGAGGCGGAACCTTGGCGGTATCAATCTAGGGCTCTGGCGGAGCTGTTCTGCCAGGGACACTTCCCTCCGGGAGGGGGAAATCATCACCAACGTCATCACCAACAATCCTCTCTTCGGGAGGGGGTCAATCTCCATCAACATCTTCACCAGCACCATATCCTCTCAAAACCCTAGTTCATCTCTTGTATCCAATCTTGTATCAAAACCACAAATTGGTACCTGTGGGTTGCTAGTAGTGTTGATTACTCCTTGTAGTTGATGCTAATTGGTTTACTTGGTGCAAGATCATATGTTTAGATCCTTTATGCATATTATTACTCCTCTGATTATGAACATGGATATGCTTTGTGAGTAGTTACGTTTGTTCCTGAGGACATGGGTGAAGTCTTGCTATTAGTAGTCATGTGAATTTGGTATTCGTTCGATATTTTGATGAGATGTATGTTGTCTTTCCTCTAGTGGTGTTATGTGAACATCGACTACATGACACTTCACCATTATTTGGGCCTAGAGGAAGGCATAGGGAAGTAATAAGTAGATGATGGGTTGCTAGAGTGACAGAAGCTTAAACCCTAGTTTATGCGTTGCTTCGTTAGGGGTTGATATGGACCCATATGTTCAATGTTGTGGTTAGGTTTACCTTAATACTCCTTTTTGTAGTTGCGGATCCTTGCAATAGGGGTTAATCATAAGTGGGATACTTGTCCAAGTTAGGGCAGTACCCAAGTGTCGGTCCACCCACATATCAAATTATGAAAGTACCGAAGCGAATCTTATGAACGTGATGAAAACTAGCTTGACGATAATTCCCAATGTGTCATCGGGAGCTCCTTCCTCATTATTAGAATCTGTCCAGGCTTATCCTTTGCTACATAAAGGATTGGGCCACCTTGCTGCACTTTATTTACTTTTTGCTCTTTACTATTTATCTTATCACAAAACTATCTATCACCTACTATTTATGTGCTTGATGAGAAAACCTTACTGAAAACCGCTTATCATTTCCTTCTGCTCCTCGTTGGGTTCGACACTCTTACTTATTGAAAGGACTACGATAGATCCCATACACTTGTGGGTCATCATGCTGCAAAATGGACGAAACGGACTTGTGTTGGAGCGCTACGGTCGAAACGGGGGTCCTGGTCATCGGGAGGGGTGTGGCGTACCGCAAAATGGGACTCCAAGGGGTACTGTTCATCTCCATCGTCGACCTCCTCCAGCCTCCACGGGCTCCTGTTCATCCAGCCTCCACCGCGCGCTACTCCACCGGCTACTGTTCAACCACCCCTCCACCGTCTACTGTTCATCCATCCCTCCACCATCTACTGTTCATCCAGGCCTCCACACCACGGGGTCCTGTTCAACCACCCCTCCACGGCCACCCCTCCTCCGTCTACAGTTCATCCAGCCCTCCACACCACGAGGTCCTGTTCATCCAGAGGCAATGCCACCGCTCACTGTTCATCCAACCCCCCTCCCCCCGCAATGCTCACTGTTCATCCAATCGATCGGCTTCAGTTGCAGCTGTAGCGAAGGAATCGCTCCATGGGTTCAGTTAACAGCCATCGATCGATCGCTCGGGTTCAGTAACGCGTAGCCTGCAGTGCAATCGCTCGGGTTCTGTTAGAGCCCAACGCCTCGCTCGGGTTCAGTTAGAGCCAACGCCTCGCACACACACGCGTACGTGTACGAGAGAAACGCACATCGCTCGGCCCCCGACCTCCCACCGTAACCGGCAACTCCCCAAAATTTTCCTCCCCCTCGCTTCTACCATGGTTTTTTCCGTCATGGACGGCCCAAAGAATGTCATGCAGCTGCGTCTCCGGCCCGCCCAGGACGAAAAGCCCATTTTCTGTCATGATTTTTTGTCATAGAAGTCGGAGCCCACCACATCTATGATGATACCGGGTTTTGTCACAATTATCGTCATAGAAGTGTCATATGTATGACAGAAATTTTTTTCGTTCGGCCCAAAGTGTCACAGATGTGTTTTTCTTTTGTAGTGACCCCCGTCTCCGGAGCCCCGAACGGACTCCAGGTCAGCCCTCCCGAGAGAGATTAGGGCTTGGCGGCGGCCCCGTGTCGTAAAACGCGATGAAACTTTCTCCTTGATTTTTTTCTCCGCGAGACGGAAGATATAGAGTTGGAGTTGAGGTCGATGGAGGTCCAGGGGGGCCATGAGATAGGGGGGCGCGCCCTACGGGGGGGGGGGGGCTGTCTAGTGGACAGGCCCTGGGCCCCATGTTATATTTCTTTCTACACATAAAACAAGTGCCTCCGTGGATTTGCAGGTCATTCCGAGAACTTTTCTTTTCTACACATAAAACAACATCATGGCAGTTCTGCTGAAAACAACGTCAGTCCGGGTTAGTTTCATTCAAATCATGCAAGTTAGAGTCCAAAACAAGGGCAAAAGTGTTTGGAAAAGTAGATACGTTGGAGACGTATCAAAATGCGCAAGGTGATTACATGGGTGCAACAACGACAGTTGTAGCGAAAATCGCAGACCCGACGAGTCTGGAAGGTTTGGCCTGCCAAAGAGGGCATTTTTCTAGCGGAGGATTTGAATCTTGCAAGCGTTGACGTCGCTTCAGATTGTGAGGTGGTCGTGAAAGACATTGATCAGGGGTCGATGGCCCCCTACGACGCCATTTTATAGGAGATTAAAGCTCAGAAACCGTCTATGAAAAAATACCCAAACATACTGAAGTTACTAACAAAGTTCTTATGATCTATAGAGTGACTTTAGAATTGGAAAAGGTGGTGGAACAAGGCTGGTATGAGGAAAAAAGGAAACATGAGGATATTGAGACAGGACATGATACAGACTCAGAAGACATAAGGAGGAAAATTAAGATTGGAGGAGTGGATGCTGAGGGTAGCAAGGAAAACATCTCTCTAGCCAGTGTGGGGCTCAAGCAATTTGAGGAGATGAGGAAAAAATGAAGAAATTCTCAACATTCAGAAAGAATACCTGGTAGAGGTTGGATTAAGGAAGAAAGTGGAAGCTGACCTAGATAAGGTGTTACAGAAGCTACAAGACATGGAAGAAAATAAATGCAGACAAGAAGCCTGTAGGGCAGTGGAGGAAAAAAACACAATTCTTGAGAAGAAGAGAAAAAAATATGGTGGATATGATAAAAAATCAACAAGAGATGATAGATAAATGTTTGGAGAAAATTGAGTTATGGGAGGAAAAGTAACTGACTGGAGAGGAGCTTGAAGAGAAAAATGACTATGAAAAGGACATCCCACAGGATCCAGTGATGGAAGAAAATTATATTGAACAGGCGGACTATAATGCTAGCCAAGATTCTGTAGAATCTCATGGGATCCAAATTGGGGATCAGCACTAAAGAAGATAAAGACAAGGACAAGTAAAAAGATGAACCTACTAGAAGAAGTGACATGAATCTAGATAAGAAGGATGCCATGATTGATGCAAAAGAAAGAGCTGCTGAGAAAGACAATTATGGTAAGTCACCATCTATCTCCGATGAAAGAATTTCCTTATTTGATATGGCAAAAACTGTCGGTGTGGAGTTGGGTGTACTATTGATTTGGTCAATCAAAACCTAGACCTGATTGCCAATATTGAACAGGCTAGGAGAGATTTATATCTCCAAAACCTTAAAAATAAAAATGGAGAAAAACTAAAAGTAGCTATCCAAGTCCTATTGGAATTGGTGATGCTATCCTGGAATAATTATGTTCTGAAGATGACCATTCTGATACTAAACTAGAACTGGATTACTATGATAATCTTAAAAAGATATTCTCCAGCAATAAAAAAACAGTGATTGGCATCTCAGCCAATAGTGCTGGGAAGCATGCCATATCAATAGGAGGGGGCAGGAGAAAAAAGAAAAAGAAGCAATGAGAGGAATGTTCTGGAATGTTAGAGGGATAAGACAAGACATTAAGAATTTCATTAGAGAAACAATTATGGAAAAACATCTAGCCTTTGTAGGACTACAAGAAACTATTAAGGGTGATTATTCCAAAAATGAATTACACAAACTTTCTGGAGGATTTTTTTCTTTGGGAATGGATTGCTCCTAGAGACAAATCTGGTGGCATCCTAGTGGGTATCAACAATGATTGTTTTGATCTTCTGCAAGTAGAAAAAGGGACATACTTTGTCAAAATGCTTCTCTTTAATAAAAAAGGTTAAATTTAGCTGGAATCTAGTTAATGTATATGGGGATGCCCAAAAAGAAGGAAAAGCAGCTTTTTAGCTGAGTTATCCATATTATATCAAGATAAACCCTTGCCATGTGTAATTGGGGGAGATTTTAATATTATTAGAAACAACTCTGAGAAAAATAAACCAGGTGGGACTGATCATTTTAGTTTTGTTTTCAATGCTATAATAGAACATGCTGGACTCAGAGATATACCTATAAATAGGAGGAAATAGACTTGGGACAATAATCTCCCTAATCCCACTTATGAGAAGTTGGACATAATTTTGATATGCCCAGATTGGAAAGATAAATATCCAATGGCTTTGGTTAGTGCACTGGAAAAGGAGATCTCTGATCACACTCCTTCGATACTAGATTCATGGGAGCAGAAAACTACCCCACCTATTTTTAGATTTGAAAATGCTTGGATGATGATGGAAGGCTTTAAATAATTTGTGGAAAAGAATTGGGAGGTAGATTGTAATGGTTCTAGCCTGGACTCCTGACAAAAAAAGCTTAGAAATATTAGGCCAAAAACCAAAGGATGGGTCCTAAATGCAAATGCTGCATATAGAAAAAGAAAAAAAGAGTTGATGGTTTTACTTGATGTAATGGACAAAAATACTGAAATTAGAGGAATTAGTGCTCAAGACAGAGACTTGCGAAAAGAGTGAAGGAAGGAACTAAAGGATTTACTTAAATTGGAGGAAATCAAATGGTTACAAAGATATAAGGATAAAAAAATTTAAAGAAGGGGATTCCAACACTAGATACTATCACGCTAAAGTGAATGGAAGAAGAAGAAAAAATAGAATTATAAAACTGGAACAAGATGGGGAAGTGATTGAGGGGGGGAAAGAACTTATGGAGTACATTACTGGTTTTTAAAACAATCTATTTGGACAGGCAGAAACCTCCAATATTAGTCTTAATATTCAAGGGGCTGAGGGGATTTCTCATCAAACCCATTTTATACAGATGAAATTAAAGAGGTAGTGTTTTCTATGGAAAAAATAAAAGCCCAGGACTAGATGGATTTGCTATTGAATTTTATCAGAATTTTTGGGAAATGGTCAATAATGACCTGAAAAAAATACTGGATGATTTTCATAGTGGGAAAGTAGATTTGGCTAGACTCAATAATGGGATTATTACCTTGGTTCCTAAACTTAAAGATGCCAAACAGATTCAGAAATTCAGACGTATCTGTCTGTTGAATGTTAGCTTCAAAATTATTACTAAAGTCTTGATGAATAGACTTAGTAAAGTGGTTAATCCTATAATATCTCCTATTCAAACAACCATTGTTAAAGGTAGATATATTATGGAGGGAGTGGTGATCTTGCATGAAGCCTTAAATTCTATTCACACTAAAAAACAAAATGCTATGCTGTTTAAGGTAGACTTCGAAAAAGTGTATGACAAAATTAAATGGCCTTTTTTCCATAAAATGTTTAGATTGAAGAACTTTCCCTGACAAATGGTGTGATTGGGTGATGCACACCATGAGGGGGGGGGGGGCAAGTTGGAGTTAAAGTTAATGACTATGTGGGACAGTTCTTCAAAACTTTCAAAGGGCTTAGAGAGGGGGACTCTCTTTCTCCTTTACTTTTTGATCTAGCAGTAGATGCCTTAGCCATGACAATGGACAAGGCAAGAACTGAAGGTTATATAAAGGGGGTTCTCACTGATGTTCATGAAAATGGGGTGAACATGTTACAATATGCTGATGACACTATATTCCTGCTACAGGATGATGAGGAATCAGCTAGAAATTTAAAATTTATACTAACTGCTTTTGAACAAATGTCTGGACTGACTATAAATTTTCACAAGAGTGACACATATCTCTTTGGGGATGCAAAAAACAAAGGGGATCTCTATCAAAAGATATTCACTTGTGCCCTTGGTGAAATGCCTCTGAAATACCTTGGCCTACCTATCTATAACAAAAGAATTAGAAATAGTATGCGGAAAAATGTGACTGAAAAAAATGCAAAAAGATATGCTTGCTGACAGGGCAGATTGCTCAATATAGCTGGTAGAGTTACACTGGTTCAGTCTTGTCTTACAAACAGACCCATTTATATGATGTCCTTTTACGTACTCCCTGCTGGAGTTAGAAAAAAAGTTGATTTTTACAGAGCCGGGTTGGTATGGCAGGCTGAAGAAGATAAAAAGAAATATCACTTAGTCAAATGGAAAACATGATGTCTCCCGAAGTAGCAAGGGGATTGGGGATCACCAATCTTGAAATTTTCAATATTGCTTTACTTGCCAAATGGATTTGGAAATTGGAGGATGAAGAAGGACTTTGGCAAGATATAATTAGAGCCAAGTATATTAAGATAAATGTATTTCTGGAATTAAACATAAAAATGGAGATTCGCAATTCTTGTCCAGTCTTCTCAAAATCAAATTTTTTGTTTAACCACATATAAGGAAAAGACTTGGTGATAGTAGAAATACCAAATTTTGGGAAGACTGGTGGGTTGATGATAAACCCTTGAAGGAGGCATACCCTTCTCTCTATTCAGCTAGTAATGATAGAAATGTTTCTGTCAGAGACGTAGTTGACGAGGGATGGGGGCGATGTCCTTCAGGAGAGCCCTGTATGGGGACTCTGAAATTCTCTGGGATAGCTTAAAAAGAGATGTGAGGAGATTCTGATGCGTTGAGGGAGGGACATGAAGGTAATATGCCCTAGAGGCAATAATAAAGTTATTATTTATTTCCTTATATCATGATAAATGTTTATTATTCATGCTAGAATTGTATTAACCGGAAACATAATACATGTGTGAATACATAGACAAACATAGTGTCACTAGTATGCCTCTACTTGACTAGCTCGTTGAATCAAAGATGGTTAAGTTTCCTAGCCATAGACATGAGTTGTCATTTGATTAACGGGATCACATCATTAGGAGAATGATGAGATTGACTTGACCCATTCCGTTAGCCTAGCACTTGATCGTTTAGTATGTTGCTATTGCTTTCTTCATGACTTATACATGTTCCTGTAACTATGAGATTATGCAACTCCCGTTTACCGGAGGAACACTTTGTGTGCTACCAAACGTCACAACGTAACTGGGTGATTATAAAGGTGCTCTACAGGTGTTTCCAAAGGTACATGTTGAGTTGGCATAATTCGAGATTAGGTTTTGTCATTCCGATTGTCGGAGAGGTATCTCTGGGCCCTCTCGGTAATACACATCACTTAAGCCTTGCAAGCATTGTAACTAATGAGCTAGTTATGAAATGATGTATTACGTAACGAGTAAATAGACTTGCCGGTAACGAGATTGAACTAGGTATTGGATACCGACGATCAAATCTCGGGCAAGTAACATACCGATGACAAAGGGAACAACGTATGTTGTTATGTGGTTTGACCGATAAAGATCTTCGTAGAATATGTAGGAGCTAATATGTGCATCTAGGTCCCGCTATTGGTTATTGACTGAGAACAGTTCTAGGTCATGTCTACATAGCTCTCGGACCCGTAGGGTCCGCACGCTTAACGTTACGATGACAGTTTTATTATGAGTTTATAAGTTTTGATGTACCGAAGTTTGTTCGGAGTCCCGGATGTGATCACGGACATGACGAGGAGTCTCGAAATGGTCGAGACATAAAGATTGATATATTGGAAGCCTATGTTCGGACGTCGGAAGTGTTCCGGGTGAAATCGGCATTTTACCGGAGTACCGGGGGGTTACCGGAACCCTCCCGGGGGTTATTGGGCCTTCATGGGCCCTAAGGGAGAAGAGGAGAGGAGGCAAGAGTGTTGGGGAACGTTGCAGAAAATTAAAAATTTTCCTACGGTTTCACCAAGATCCATCTATGAGTTCATCTAAGCAACGAGTCATGGGAGAGAGATTGCAGCTACATACCACTTGTAGATCGTGTGCGGAAGCGTTCAAGGGAACGGGGATGATGGGGTCGTACTCGTCGTGATCCAAATCACCGATGACCAAGTGCTGAACGAACAACACCTCCGCGTTCAACACACGTACGGTACGGACGACGTCTCCTCCTTCTTGATCCAGCAAGGGGAAAGGAGAGGTTGAGGAAGAAGGCTCCAGCAGCAGCACGACGGCGTGGTGTTGGTGGAGAGGCAGCACTCTGACAGGGCTTCGCCAAGCGCTAACGGAGGAGGAGAGGTGTTGGGGAGGGGAGGGGCTGCGCCTTGGATCAGGTGTTCAGCCCTCCCCTCGCCCCTCTATTTATAGGGGAAGGGGGAAGGGGGCCGGCCCCCTCTAGATGAGATCTAGAGGGGGGCGGCGGCCAGGAAGGGGGCTTGCCCCCCAAGCAAAGGGGGTGCGCCCCCCTTAGGGTTCCCCCCCAACCCTAGGCGCATGGGCCCAAGGGGGGGCGCGCCCAGCCCTCCAGGGGCTGGTTCCCTGCCCCATGCGGCCCATGGGGCCCTCCAAGAGGGGTGGCCCCTCCCGGTGGACCCCCGGAACCCTTCCGGTGGCCCCGGTACAATACCGATATGCCCTCGAAACTTCCCGGTGTCCGCATGACAACTTCCCATATATAAATATTTAACTCCGGACCCTTCCGGAACTCCTCATGACGTTCGGGATCTCATCCGGGACTCCGAACAACATTCGGTAATCACATACAAGTCTTCCTAATAACCCTAGCGTCACCGAACCTTAAGTGTGTAGACCCTACGGGTTCGGGAGGCATGCAGACATGACCGAGACGGCTCTCCGTTCAATAACCAACAGCGGGATCTGGATACCCATGTTGGCTCCCACATGCTCCTCGATGATGTCATCGGATGAACCACGATGTCGAGGATTCAATCAACCCCGTATACTATTCCCTTTGTCAATCGGTACGTTACATGCCCGAGACTCAATCGACGGTATCCCAATACCTCGTTCAGTCTCGTTACCGGCAAGTCACTTTACTCATACCGTAATGCATGATCCCGTGACCAAACACTTGGTCACTCTGAGCTCATTATGATGATGCATTACCGAGTGGGCCCAGAGATACCTCTCCGTCATACGGAGTGACAAATCCCAGTCTCGATCCGTGTCAACCCAACAGACACTTTCGGAGATACCTGTAGTGCACCTTTATAGTCACCCAGTTACGTTGTGACGTTTGGTACACCCAAAGCACTCCTACGGTATCCGGGAGTTACACGATCTCATGGTCTAAGGAAAAGATACTTGACATTGGAAAAGCTCTAGCAAAACGAACTACACGATCTTGTGCTATGCTTAGGATTGGGTCTTGTCCATCACGTCATTCTCCTAATGACGTGATCCCGTTGTCAATGACATCTAATGTCCATAGTCAGGAAACCATGACTATCTATTGACCAACGAGCTAGTCAACTAGAGGCTTACTAGGGACGTATTGTGGTCTATGTATTCACACATGTATTACGATTTCCGGATAATACAATTATAGCATGAATAAAAGACAATTATCATGAACAAGGAAATATAATAATAATACTTTTATTATTGCCTCTAGGGCATATTTCCAATAGTCTCCCACTTGCACTAGAGTCAATAATCTAGTTACATTGTGATGAATCGAACACCCATAGAGTTCTGGTGTTGATCATGTTTTGCTCGTGAGAGAGGTTTAGTCAACGGATCTGCGACATTCTGATCCGTATGCACTTTGCAAATATCTATGTCTCCATCTTGAACATTTTCACGGATGGAGTTGAAGCGACGCTTGATGTGCCTGGTCTTCTTGTGAAACCGGGGCTCCTTGGCAAGGGCAGTAGCTCCAGTGTTGTCACAGAAGACTTTGATCGGCCCCGACGCATTGGGTATGACTCCTAGGTCAGTGATGAACTCCTTCACCCAGATTGCTTCATGCGCTGCCTCTGAGGCTGCCATGTACTCCACTTCACATGTAGATCCCGCCACGACGCTATGCTTGCAGCTGCACCAGCTTACTGCTCCACCATTCAACATATACACGTATCCGGTTTGTGACTTAGAGTTTTCCAGATCTGTGTCAAAGCTAGCGTCGACGTAACCCTTTACGACGAGCTCTTCGTCACCTCCATAAACGAGAAACATGTCCTTTGTCCTTTTCAGGTACTTCAGGATATTCTTGACCGATGTCCAATGTTCCTTGCCGGGATTACTTTGGTACCTTCCTACCAAACTTACGGCAAGGTTTACATCAGGTCTGGTACACAGCATGGCATACATAATAGATCATATGGCTGAGGAATAGGGTATGATGCTCATCTCTTCTTTATATTTTGCCGTGGTCGGGCATTGAGCCGAGCTCAATCTCACACCTTGCAGTATAGGCAAGAACCCTTTCTTGGACTGATCCATTTTGAACTTCTTCAAAATCTTATCAAGGTATGTGCTTTGTGAAAACCTATGAGGCATCTCGATCTATCCCTATAGATCTTGATGCCTAATATGTAAGCAGCTTCTCCAAGGTCCTTCATTGAAAAACACTTATTCAAGTAGGCCTTAATGTTGTCCAAGAATTCTATATCATTTCCAATCAAAAGTATGTCATCTACATATAATATGAGAAATGCTACAGAGCTCCCACTCACTTTCTTGTAAACGCAGGCTTCTCCATAAGTCTGCATAAACCCAAACGCTTTGATCATCTCATCAAAGCGAATGTTCCAACTCCGAGATGCTTGCACCAGCCCATAAATGGATCGCTCGAGCTTGCATACTTTGTTAGCACTCTTAGGATCGACAAAACCTTCCGGCTGCATCATATGCAGTTCTTCCTTAAGATGCCCGTTAAGGAATGCCGTTTTGACGTCCATCTGCCATATCTCATAATCATAGTATGCGGCAATTGCTAACATGATTCGGACGGACTTAAGGTTCGCTACGGGAGAGAAAGTCTCATCGTAGTCAATCCCTTGAACTTGCCGATAACCCTTAGCGACAAGTCGAGCTTTATAGATGGTGACATTACCATCCGCGTCCATCTTCTTCTTAAAGATCCATTTGTTTTCTATCGCTCGCCGATCATCGCGCAAGTCAGTCAAAGTCCATACTTTGTTTTCATACATGGATTCTATCTCGGATTTCATGGCTTCTAGCCATTTGTTGGAATCTGGGCCCGCCATCGCTTCTTCATACTTCGAAGGTTCACCGTTGTCTAACAACATGATTTCCAGGACAGGGTTGCCATACCATTCTGGTGCGGAACGAGTCCTTGTGGACCTACGAAGTTCAGTAGCAACTTGATCAGAAGTACCTTGATCATCATCATTAATTTCCTCTCCAGTCGGTGTAGGCACCACAGGAATGTTTTCCTGAGCTGCACTACTTTCCGGTTCAAGAGGTGGTACTTCATCGAGTTCTACGTTCCTCCCACTTACTCCTTTCGAGAGAAACTCTTTTTCCAGAAAGGATCCGTTCTTGGCAACGAAGATCTTGCCCTCGGATCTTATGTAGAAGGTATACCCAATGGTTTCCTTAGGGTATCCTATGAAGACGCATTTTTCCGAATTGGGTTCGAGCTTTTCAGGTTGAAGTTTCTTGACATAAGCATCGCATCCCCAAACTTTTAGAAACGACAGCTTAGGTTTCTTCCCAAACCATAATTCATACGGTGTCGTCTCAACGGATTTAGACGGTGCCCTATTTAAAGTGAATGTAGCTGTCTCTAGAGCGTATCCCCAAAATGATAGCGGTAAATCGGTAAGAGACATCATAGATCACACCATATCCAATAGAGTGCGATTACGACGTTCGAACAAACCGTTACGCTGAGGTGTTCCAGGCGGCGTGAGTTGTGAAATGATTCCACATTTTCTTAAGTGTGTACCAAATTCGTGACTTAAATATTCTCCTCCATGATCCGATCATAAGAACTTTATCTTTCGGTCACGTTGATTCTCTACTTCATTCTGAAATTCCTTGAACTTTTCAAAGGTCTCAGACTTGTGTTTCATCAAGTAGACGTACCCATATCTACTCAAGTCATCAGTGAGAGTGAGAACATAACGATATCCTCCGCGAGCCTCAACGCTCATTGGACCACACACATCAGTATGTATGTGTCGGGCAACTGATCCACGAACACCTATGGGACCGGCGGACCGAGCCCCTTTCGGTTCGGGGCGGGGGGGGGGCGGAGGTCGCACGAAGAGCAGATCGAGGCGAAGCACACGAGCAGTTTACCCAGCTTCGGAGCTCTCCGGAGAGATAATACTCCTACTGCTGCTTGTCTGATTGTATTGTGTTCTTGCTCAAGAGAGCTAAGTGTTTTCCTGGCTTCGAAATGATCTGAACCAGCCGACCGAACCACCGAACCCCCTCTACGTTGCGCATGGGCCTCCTTTTATATGCACAAGGGGTCACCGACAGGTGGCAACGCAGAGAAGGGTAAAAATGTAAAAAGAGAGGTGGTTGGTACAGCTACTTGTACAGTGTACTCTACCTAACCCTGACGGCAGGGGACAAGGGCATTAAATGCCCGTCTGTGTCGCCTAAACAGTGTAGAAAAGGACCGTCAGGGGCGCCACCGCCTGCCATGATGGCGATCTTGTCAGCATCGCATGCCACCACTTACCACTGGCTGCACAGCCTTCCGCCACGCGTGCCTAGAAAGGCCCCCAGGGCGACAGGTTGGTGGATGCGCTGGAGCATGGGCACAGAGTGGCCGCTTGCCGCGGCAAGCGTCTTGCTGCGGTCGCGGTCTTGTCGCGCCCGGAAGCTTGTCGCTCGCCGGGCCTTGTCGGGACGCATGGTCCGTCGCGGCAAGTTCCCTGAGATGCCTCGGCTGGCCTTCCCGGCAAGCTCCTCTTGCCGGGGCCTTGTCTCCTTTACTTGAGTACTTTGTTCTTGAATGGCTCCAAAGGAGCCACGGAGTATCTTGGCGGCCACCCGGCAAGCCCTTGCCGCAGGTTGCTGCAACTGCCCGTGCACAAGTTCGTGGTACTAGGGTACCCCTATTCTAGTACACCGACAGGAGCCCCCGGGCCTGGGCCACACACGGTGCCGAGCGCTGTTGGGCCAGGACCAAAACAGGGCACGGGCATGCGCGACCCGGGTAACGCAGAATCTTACTCCGTATCCACCGTTCCCTCCCCCAATGGCATGCGCTGAATGCGGCATCGTGGGAGAGATCGTGGGGGGTTTCTTTATTCGGAAGGGAGAAACATCCGCCCCCTCCCTCTTTATAAGCAGGGGAAACAGGGGCAGTTCGTCCATCTCGCCGTTTGTTGCTCCAACTCCCAAAATCTCTGCCGCTCCCCCCTTCTTCTCGAAGCAGAAAGAGAGCAGCACTCCGCCCCCTGTTGCCACCAGCAACACCAACGCCGTCGATCTCCTTCGCCACTTCCGCCATGGCTCCGAAAGCCGACAAGGGAAAGGGCGTGAAATCGGCCGAGGCGCAGCGGCTCGCGGCGTTGCGGAAGGAGCGGGCCATCTTTCCCCCTCAGCTCGGCGCCAAGGAGCTGAGGGAGTACTACTACCTCTTCTGGTCGATGGAGACGCGGGCACACCCGCGCACGAGGGTACTCCCGGCCACCGCCTCGGAGCTGGCGCCAAACGGGTACCCTTTCTTCGCGCTGTTCTTCTATTGTGGGCTCTGCCCGCCCTTCTCGGAGTTCTTCTGTGATATTATAAACACATACGGGCTCCGCCTCCTTGATTTCACCCCCAACGCCGTTCTGACCATGGCAGTTTTCGCACATCTGTGCGAAAACTTTGTCGGAGTCCACCCAAACGTAGCCCTCTTCCGCCACTTCTTCATGCCCCGAGTCGAGAGAGGAGAGCCCCTTGCCGGAGGAATCGCCTGGATCTCAAGAGTCGGCAAGAAAGAAGCCTATCTGGAGGGAGAGCTTCGCAGCAAATGGGAGGAGTGGAGAGCGGAGTGGTGCTGGATCATCGAGGAGAACCCGCAGCCGTTCACTGCCGTGCGCCAAGCCCCAATAGTACGCGGCAACGATTGGAGCAACGTGGCCCCGGAAGACGACAGGCTGAAGATCGCAGTCACCCGAATCCTTCGCCTCAGGCTTGCCGGGCTCACTGTAGGCGCTGTCGGCGCAGATTTCCTTCGTCGCCGCATCGCCCCCCTGCAGGAGAGAGGGAGACCCGCCTGGGAGTTCAAGAACTCGGCGGACATCATGAGGCTGCGCCCGGGCCTCAACTTCAATTTCACCGTCCTGGAGCTGGATGCGATGCTCCTGGAGCTGTTCAAACGCGATCCTCAGCATCCATTCATGTTGCCGAGGAGCGTTGTTCCGTTGTGCAACAATTCTTCACTCGACCGGATCCGCGCGATGATGCCGTTGTGCGATTCGCACGGAATCGCCCCAACTTGGCAAGAGCCTGCGGATGACGTCGTGCGGGCGTTCTTCGACAGCCTGGAGGAAGTGCCGATCCGCGCCGACGAGCAGAAGAGCCTCACCCGTGACACTACCGACGCGGAGCTGCAGCGCATCGCCACTAGGACGGAAGAGGCTGCGGCAGCAGCTGCCGCAGGCGAGTTCGGGTTCACCATGGAGGAGGCAGAGGCAGCAGAGGCGGCAAGCCTTGCCGAGCGCGAGGAGTTTGTCGGCGAAGAAGATCTTGCCGGCCCTGAAGCTGAGCCGAGCGAGCCCGGCGAGGAAGAGCCCGAACCTTCAGACAGCTTGCCGCAAGTGGAGCCCCCGGCATCACCAAGAAGGCGTCTCCGCAGGGCCGGGGACGTAGCGGGGCGGCAGACGGGTCAACAGCCGCCGAGCCGTGCGACACGCTCTACCGTGGCAAGCTCCGTTGCCGCAGGAGCGCCTCACGCCGCTGCGGCAACTGGAGCGGGACCTTCCCGGTCCACCGCCACCGCCCCCGCCAAGCGGGCAAGGGAGCCCACTCCTCCACCTCGCCGCACCGGATGGGAGCCGGACTTTGATCTCTCCGCGCTCAGCTCCGATGATGAAGAAGAAGAGTAAGCTTTCTTGCTGTCCTCGTAGTTCTTCAATCTTGTTGCTTTCGTCTGTATCTGACTTGCTTCGATCTGAATCCATTCCTTTTCAGGACGCTGGCCCAGAGAGCGGCGAAGAGAGCCAAGGCCTAGGTGATCGTCATCGAAGACGATCCCACCATGTCAGCAAGGGGCGTGTCTGAGCCCACCTTGACGGACCTGGCAACTACTCCCCAAAGCAGCCCCCAGCGTAAGTTTCTAATTTACTTCCTGCCGTCAGGTGTGCATGGGTGCTCTTTTCTCTTACTGATATCTTGACTGTTGGATTTGTGTAGGAGCAGAGCAGCCTCACCAGGAGGGCCCGAAAGCCGCCCCTGAAGCGCCATCTACTTCGACTACACCGCCAAGGGAGGAGTCCCCGGCAAGGGAGCGCTCTCCGGCAAGGGAGAACTCTCCGGCAAGGGCCAATTCTCCGGCAAGGGACGACACCAGTGATCCTCCGGCGGTGAGACCGCGACCGCAGATCCCAGCACAGGTAATCCACTTGCCTAAAAACTTGCCCTTGGGTTTTTCTTCTTCTGACTTTCTTTTGCATATTTGCTTGACTTCTCTCCCTTCTTCGTTCTTCAGATCCATCCGCCAGAGCCGATGGAAACCGAAGCCGCTGAAGGAGAGGCCGGCGCTGATGAACCCGCCGGCGAAGAGGCCGCCAAGGCTGCCGCCGCAGAAGCCGGCGAGGGATCCGGCGATCGTACTGACGGCCCGAGGCCGCAGGAGCGCCAGGCGCTGCACCGACCGCCGATCCTCCGCCGCTGCCGCAGAGCCAGGCTCCGAGAGCCCCAGCCCGGCGCCTACTTGAAGGCCGGCGATGGCGTCTTCATCAAGCTCCCCTGGGCTTCGAGCTCCAGGGCGCCGGTCGAGGAGAAACCTTTGACGGAGAGGTGCTCGCTTCCGCCGGATTGGCGCTGGTTGACGCGCCAAGCAGCAGCGACGAGCCTGAAGAGGAGCGGCTGCTGTGGAAGCTAACGTCGCTCTACCGCGCCCGGCAAGCCAAGCTGGCTTCCCGAGAAGCGCTTGTCGCGAGGACGGGAGTCGACATTGAGAAACGCGCGGAGGAGCTTCGGGATCTCAGGCAGGAGACTCTCCGGAGCCTTGGCGGAGGAGCGGGAGCAAGTCGCCGAGGAGAGGAAGGCCTTCCTCCTCGCGAAGGCTGAGGCGAAGAGACAGCAGTGGCTTGCTGCGAGAAGTTATCTGCGCGGGAGGAGAATTGGCACAGCGCAAGGTGAACCTCGACAGCCACAAGGAAGAACTCGCCGCGTGGGAGCAAGCAATTGCGGGGCTCTCCAAGAAGCAAGGATGCCGCCGCGGCTGCCGAGGCCGCCAAGAAAGGAGGCCTGGAGGTAAAAGTGGCGCAGCTGGAGACCAATTCCGAACGAGCGGCGAGGAGCTCGCCGCGCTCCAAGCGCGAGCTCGAGAAGGATGCTGGCTGCCCATGGTGAGCTGCAAGGTCTTCTCACGGAGAGGAACAAGGAGCTCAGCGCCGCCAAGGACTCCAACGCGGATCTCGAGCTGAAGCTGGCCACGCTGACTCAGACGTTGGACGCCGCCAAGGAGCGAGAGGTGACCTTGTCGGAGAAGATCAAGGCCGACGAGGCGCTGCTGGCGAGCATTGCCGTCACCCAGAACTCGTTCAGGGAGACGGTGGAGCACTGGACCGAGGGTCTGGTGAATATCGCCGCAGTCATCGACGGGGAGCTGGCGCAGCTGGGGATGGAGGACTTCGGGTACTCTTCCGACGAGCATCTCCAACCCAGCGCCAAGCTCAGTCTGTTCTTCAAGGGCGTGGCGACGGCCCTCCAGCGGCTTCGGGAGAAGATCCCAAAGCAGCTGGCCGACGAGTCGCGCAAGATTTGCGCGGGAGTTCTTCAGAAGGTGCTGGTGAAGGTGGCCTTCCGCAACCCAGGCCTCAACCTCACCAACGTCCTCAGGTCCCTGCCGCCCGACGCCGATCTGGAAGCGCTCAAGGCCCTTGTCGCACCCATTGTGGACAAGGTGAGCGATATCAAGAGGGTTGAGGGCGGCCGCATAGACTAGGCCGCCCGTTTTATCTTTTTCCTTGTCGCTGCTGGTCATGTCATGGGAACAATGTGTTAGAGCTGCGACAAGTTATCTTGTAATATAACTTTATTTTGGATAATGATCGCTATGTTATTTCCTTTACTAGATCCTTGCTTTGTATGTTTTTACCCTACGCTTTTAGGGAACTTGTCGGCGCAGGCACCCGAGCCGCGAGCGCTGAGTGCGGGACGTCAGCAGCCTGCTGGCGGTGCCGCTCCGACAAGAAACCTTGTCGCGACTAGTTGCAGCACACTTAAGTTGTTGAGCGGACTCGAAACAAAGTAAGGGCGCATCTAGCTACGAGTTGGTTCCTCCGCGCACAGGTTTTCCATACAAAGCACAGTCGTTCGAGGAAGATAACTTAAAAATTAAAACTAATTGCTCAGACTTTGGCAACTTAGCTTTTCTGTCGTTTGCTTCCCGGCAAGGCGAACCTTCCTTAAACGACGCCTGGTCCACACCATTATCTTCTCCTTCCCCCCCGGCAAACTTGTGTGCGAGGGAACCTTTCTTTCCTTTGTTTGAGAAAAAGAAAGAAGAGAAAATAAAGATATGGGGCCTTTCGGCTCGTTATTGCTTACCGGGGGTAGGTGCTGCACAAAGTGTCAGATAAAGCATGCAAGAAAGAATGTAATGCATGAAATCGACAAGATGCGCGGAGCACATGAGCTTTACTTATGCACGGGTCTGCGCCCGGCTTTGTACAAAGGATTACATGCAACATCGGCAAGACTTGTACAAAAGGTGGTTGCCGGAACAGGTTCCGGCAACCGCGCCCTACGGGTAAAACTTACGAAGATGCTCAATGTTCCAGGAGTTGCTCACCGGAATGCCATCTTCGGTCTCAAGGCGGACAGCGCCAGGCCTAGTGACTCGTTTCACCCGGTAAGGGCCTTCCCACTTCGGCGTCAACTTGTTGGAATTCTTGGCGGACTGAACGCGCCGAAGAACAAGGTCGCCTTCGTCGAAACTTCTGGCATTAACCTTGCGGCTATGGTAGCGGCGCAAAGCTTGCTGGTATCGAGCAGCTCGTACAGCAGCCTGAAGACGGTCCCCCTCAAGGAGCAGCGCGTCATCTTGTCGCAGCTGCTCTTGCTCAAGCTCATCATAAGCGAGCACTCGAGGTGACCCGTATACGAGTTCCGTGGGGAGAACTGCCTCTGCTCCATAGACTAGAGCGAAAGGCGTCTGGCCAGTGGCTCGATTTGGCGTCGTCCTGATCGACCAAAGAACCACCGGCAGCTCCTCGATCCAGTTTCTTCCGCACTTGTGAAGCCTGTCGAAAGTCCTGGTCTTGAGCCCACGCAGCACTTCAACATTTTCCCTCTCCGCTTGACCGTTGCTTCTCGGATGAGCAACAGAAGCGAAGCAGACCTTGGCGCCAAGATCTTGGACGTACTGCATGAAGGTGCGGCTCGTGAATTGTGTGCCGTTGTCGGTGATGATCCTGTTAGGGATCCCGAAACGGCAAACAATCGACCTGAAGAACTTGACTGCTGACTGTGCTGTCACCTTCCTCACTGGTTCCACTTCCGGCCACTTTGTGAACTTGTCGATTGCAACGTACAAGTACTCGAAGCCCCCGACAGCTCGGGGGAAGGGGCCGAGGATATCGAGCCCCCAGACCGAAAATGGCCAGGATAAAGGGATCGTTTGGAGAGCTTGAGCTGGCTGGTGTATCTGCTTGGAATGGAACTGGCACGCTTCACACTTGGTTACTTGTGTAGTTGCATCCTGGAGGGCTGTCGGCCAAAAGAAACCTTGCCGGAAAGCTTTGCCGGCAAGTGCTCTTGCGCCAATGTGGTGACCACATATGCCTCCATGTATCTCTGCCAACAGCTTCTGTCCGTCTTCCCGGCAAATACACTTCAATTTCACACCGTTGAGTCTTCTTCTGTATAGTATGTTGTCGACAAACTGGTACATACTTGACTGCCGGGCTACTTTTTCCGCTTCTTCTTGTTCTTCGGGAAGTTCTCCTGTCCGAAGGAAACAGACAATCTGCTGTGCCCATGCTGGAGCTTGTGGCTCGACAACAAGGACTAAAGGCACATCTGCTGCTGCGGGAACATCCGCTTCTACGGCGAGAACCTGCGGCTCAGCCGGAGCTTGATGTTCCCCGGCAAGCTTGCCGGAGCAAAACTTGTCGGGAGCGTCTGCTTCGACGGGACGAACCCTAGGGCTCGCCGGAGCAGACTGCTCCTCAGCATCCTTGGCGTTGACCTTGGGGACTTTCTTGGCGGCGGCTTCGAGGAGCTCTGCCGGAAAGTAGTCACCGGAAATCAACTTTCTCTTCTTGCTCTGTCCAGTTGATGGTGTTACGGACAGTTGAGTCAGCTTGAGCACAAAGATCCCTGGTTCCACAGGTAACTTAAGTGCGGCGCACTTTGACAGGCCATCAACAATGTCATTCTGAGCTCTTGGAACATGTTCCATCTGTAGGCCGTCAAAGTGCTATTCTAGCTTTCTCACTTCATCAACATAAGCTTCCATCAATGGACTCTGATAACTCTTGTTCACTTGGCGGATGACAAGCTGTGAGTCTCCCCTGACAATGAGTTTCTTGATCCCAAGGTCTGCCGCGATCCTGAGACCGGCAAGCAAACCTTCATACTCTGCAGTATTGTTCGTTGCTTGCTCCTTGGGAAAGTGCATCTGGACTAGGTACTTGAGGTGCTATCCGGTGGGTGCGACAAGTAGCACGCCCGCACCGGCGCCTTGCAGCGAGAAGGCACCATCAAAGTACATCAGCCACTCCTTGCTTGCTTCCTTGACGGGGATGCTCGTCTCTGGAATTTCTTCATCTGGTGTTGGCGTCCACTCTGCTATGAACTCTGCCAATGCTCTGCTTTGGATAATTGAAGTGCTTTCAAACTTGAGGCCAAAGCTTGACAGTTCCAGTGCCCACTCGACAATCCTGCCCGTTGCTTCTGGATTTTGCAGTATCCTCTTCAACGGAAAGCGAGGGACAACTGTGATCTCATGTGCTTGGAAGTAATGGCGCAGCTTTCTCGAGGCCATGAGAAGGCCGAAAAGCAATTTCTACACACCAGAGTACCTTGACCTAGCCCCCTGCAGAAGGGAACTGACAAAGTAAACTAGGCGCTGCACCATTCTCTTCTGCATCTCCTTATGCGTCTGCGCAGATCCATCTTTATCGGGACCAGAGCCTGCCGGACAAGAGCCCGCCGAACCAGAGCTTGCCGGACCAGATCTTGCCGGACCAGAGCTTGTCGAAGAAGCCCCCTGCTTGTCGCTGGATGCATCTGCCGTGGTTGCTGGCTCATCATCTGCCTCCCTCTCCGCCACTAACGCAGCACTAACCACTTGATTGGTTGCCGCTATATACAGCAGCAACTTCTCTTGTGGCCTAGGTGCAACAAGTGTTGGAGTGGAGGACAGGTATCTCTTCAAGTCCTGCAGCGCAGCCTCTGCTTCCGGAGTCCATTTCATTGGGCCTGCCTTTTCAATATTTTGAAAAACGGCAGGGCGCGCTCAGCAGATCTAGAGATAAACCTGCTGAGAGCAGCCACGCAACCGGCAAGTTTTCGTACATCCTTGACGCGCTTTGGTGCTTCAATCTGCTCAATGGCCTTGATCTTGTCGGGATTGGCTTCAATTCCCCGCTGAGACACAAAGAACCCGAGAAGCTTGCCGGAGGGGACTCCAAACACGCACTTCTCGGGGTTCAGTTTGAGGTTGATCTTGCGCAGATTTGCAAATGTTTCGTCTAAATCTTGGATCAGGGTCGCTTTGTCCTTACTCTTGACCACTATGTCATCCATGTAGGCTTCCACATTTCTGTGCATTTGCGGCTCAAAAGCGTGATGGACAACCCTTGCAAATGTTGAACCAGCATTCTTTAAACCGAAAGGCATCCGTACGAAACAGTACATGCCACACGGGGTGATGAATGCGGTCTTCTCCTCATCCTCTTCTGCCATGAAGATCTGATGGTATCCTGAGTATGCATCAAGAAATGAAAGCAAGTCACATCCGGCTGTGGAGTCAACAATCTGGTCGATGCGCGGCAAGGGAAATGGGTCTTTGGGACAAGCTTTATTGACATCGGTAAAATCGATACAAAGCCTCCATTTCTCGTTGGCCTTGCGTACGACAACAGGATTGGCCAACCACGTAGGATGGAGCACTCCTCTGACAAGGCCTGCTGCTTCCAACTTCTTGATTTCTTCTGCAATGAATTCTTGGCGCTCCACCGCTTGTTTCCTGACTTTCTGCTTGATGGTCCGCGCATGAGGACAGACGACAAGGTGGTGCTCAATTACTTTCCTGGGAACACCGGGGATGTCAGACGGTTGCCACGCAAACACGTCGACGTTCGCCCGCAGGAAAGCAACGAGCGCGCTTTCCTATTTAGGATCGAGCGTGGCACTGATGGTGAAGGTACCACCAGTGCCGTCCTCCTTGGCGGACACCTTCTTAGTCTCTGGTGGAGCTGCCATTGCCTTCTTACACTTGCCGGTGGAGCTCGATGGTGCGTCCTCGATGGTAGCGCAGCACTCCGAAGAGGTGCGCTTGCCGGAGTGGGCATCAGAACTCTTGCCGGACTTGGTCTTCTTCTCCCCCCCGGGAGCTTCAGCGGCAAGTGACTTGCGATCTGTTGTGGCCGTTGCCTCCCGGTAGATCTTGTCGGCGCAGATAAGAGCATCCTTCTTGTCGCCAGGGACAGAGATGACGCTTATCGGGCCTGGCATCTTCAGTACGTTGTATGCATAGTGAGAGGCTGCCATGAATTTGGCGAGTGCTGGAAGACCGAGTATCCCATTGTAAGGCAATGGGAAGTCAGCAACGTCAAAAGTGACCCTCTCGGTTCTGAAGTTCAGCTCACTGCCAAATGTCACTGGCAACGTGATCTTTCCCTTCGGCTTGCTCCTTCCCAGATTGATTCCTTGAAATTTGCCGGTCTCTTCGAGCTCGCTGTCAGGGATCTGGAGTTTCTGGAGCACCGCGGAGGAGATCAGGTTCAAGCCGGCCCCGCCGTCAACTAGCATCTTAGTGACCTTGAGGTTGCGGATAGTTGGTGATACCAACATCGACAAGCACCCGACCGCAGTTATGCGATCAGGGTGGTCCTCAATATCAAAGATGATAGGCGTGCTGGACCATTTCAGAGGCCTGCGTGACTCGACGGGTGGTTCTGCCGCATTGACTTCCCGCACCCATTGTTTGAGTTGGCGGTGTGAAGTATGCAGAGAAGCACAGCCGTCAACGCACAGGACCTCCGTGGCTTTCTGGAACTCCTGCTCATCGGTCTCGTCATCATCGATGTCTTCGTCGTCGTCATCATCTTCATCCTTGTCGCGGCCGCGAGGAGGTCTGTCTCCCTGCCGCTGCTTGGCCTTGTTGCGGCGTCCTCCTCGGCCGGGACGTTTCTTGCCGGATCCCCCAGCACCTTCCTGGGCCTTCTCCTTGTCGCGCCGCTCGTATTCAGCCTTCTGCTGCTCGACAAGCTGCTCGACTTTCTTGCAGTTCTGGAGATCATGGCCCTTGGTGCGGTGGATCTTGCAGTACTGCTTGTTGGTGCCGTCCTGCTTGTCGGCGACCGCCACAGCCTCTGCGGCAATCTCCTTGCCGGAGCCACCAGCTTTGGCTTTCTTAGCGCCACCTCCGTTGCCGGACTGCTCGACAACTACCACCTCTTTGCCTTTCTTCTTTCTGTTATTCCGCCGCTGGTTTTTCCTTGCCGGGGCAGTATCCTCACTGTCAGATCCTCCTGCTCCTTTGTCCTCTCCGGGGAGTCTCCTCCCTTCCTCAGCACGTGCACACTTGTCGGCTAGGGCATATAGCTCACTGACGTCTCTGATCTTGCACATCGCCATCTCCTCCCGCATCCTGCGGTTCCGCACGTTCTGATGGAACACGCTGATCACCGCGGCAGGGTGGACATCTGGGATGTTATGCTGTACGCGGCTGAATCTCTGAATGTACTTGCTCAAGGGCTCTCCTTCCTTCTGGGCGAGCAGCTGAAGGTCGCTTTCTTGGCCATGAGGCTTGTGGCCGCCTATAAAGGCGCTGACAAACTGATGGCACAAGTCAGCCCACGAGGATATGGAGTTGTCCGGCAAGTGCATGAGCCAGGATCTGACATTGGCCTTGAGCACCAGCGGGAAGTAGTTTGCAAGGATCTTGTCGTCTCGCCCCCCAGAAGCCTGCACCGCAATGGTGTAGATGCTGAGGAACTCTGACGGGTGCGTCTTGCCGTCGTACTTCTCCGGTACATCTGGCTTGAAATTCTTCGTGCTGGGCCACTGGACCTGCCGCAGCTCATGAGTGAACACAGGGCAACCTACCGCGTACATCAAGTCGCCTGGTTCTCCGGGCGCATGCATGTCAACAGAAGGCCCAGCGCGCTTGTTGGATTGACTTCGCGCTTCTCTTCGGCGCTCGATGCGAGTACGAGCGTCTTCTTGCTGTCGTTCACGAAGAACTTGGCGCTGATCGCGATGAGCTCGTGGATCCGACGATGCGGTGGAGTCGCTGTCGAGGTGGATCCGGCGAGTCGGCGATCTTGGCCTTCGGGGTGGAGAGTGCATGGTGGTTGCACCCCCACCAGTTTCATCGCCACCGGCTCGCGCCTGGCAGTCCTGCCGTGGCAGCGACGTGCTCGGCTGTCGCGGAGTGTTGCCGTTGGCGAAGCCGATGAGGCTCTGAATGGTGGCCCTCCATTTGTCGATCTTGTCTTCCGCAGGAGGGTAGTCCAGGAGCAGTTGAGCTCGCGCCAAAGCTTCTGCTGGAGTGGTGCGCGGCAGTGGCGAACGGTGCGAGGAGCGGGATGTGCTCGGACTTCTAACTATGTTAGAAGGAGCAGTATCCCGTCTAGGCGACCGTGCCTCACTCGTGCCAGCATGTTGGCGTGCATGCTGGTCTTGAGCGCCCCGAGACCCACCAGCTTGATCTTGGTCCAACAAGCGTATGGTACTGCGAATACCATGACGCTGTCGGTCTTGCGCTTCCTGAGAGGGGCGCGGCGGATGTGAAGACACCAAGGTTTGTGCAGCCTTGTCCTTGGACCTGGCAGCACCGTGAGCTTCCTCGTCGATGTCTGCTCTTCCACCAGCGTCAACCCCACCACCCATTTGTTCCGGTGGTGGTGAGATCGACGAGGACGGAGCAGCTGCCTCCGAAGCCTTGTTCTTCGGTGGCATGTCGATGAAGGAAATGAAGATCTAGCTCGTGTGAACGTCGGATCAGGTTCACACAATCTCGACGCCCCCTACCTGGCGCGCCAAAGATGTTGGGGAAACTGATCCACGAACACCTATGGGACCGGCGGACTGAGCCCCTTTTGGTTCGGCGGGGGGCGGAGGTCGCACGAAGAGCAGATCGAGGCGAAGCACACGAGCAGTTTACCCAGCTTCGGAGCTCTCCGGAGAGATAATACTCCTACTACTGCTTGTCTGATTGTATTGTGTTCTTGCTCAAGAGAGCTAAGTGTTTTCTTGGCTTCGAAATGATCCGAACCAGCCGAACCGAACCAACCGAACCCCCCTCTACGTTGCGCATGGGCCTCCTTTTATATGCACAAGGGGTCACCGACAGGTGGCAATGCAGAGAAGGGTAAGAATGTAAAAAGAGAGGTGGTTGGTACAGCTACTTGCACAGTGTATCCTACCTAACCCTGACGGCAGGGGACAAGGGCATTAAATGCCCGTCTGTGTCGCCTAAACAGTGTAGAAAAGGACCGTCAGGGGCGCCACCGCCTGCCACGATGGCGATCTTGTCAACATCGCATGCCACCGCTTACCGCTGGCTGCACAGCCTTCCGCCACGCATGCCTGGAAAGGCCCCCAGGGCGACACGTTGGTGGATGCGCTGGAGCGTGGGCACAGACTGGCCGCTTGCCGCGGCAAGCGTCTTACCGCGGTCGCGGTCTTGTCGCGCCCGGAAGCTTGTCGCTCGCGGAGCCTTGCCGGGACGCGTGGTGCGTCGCGGCAAGTTCCCTAAGATGCCTCGTTTGGCCTTCCCGGCAAGCTCCTCTTGCCGGGGCCTTGTCTCCTTTACTTGAGTACTTTGTTCTTGAATGGCTCCAAAGGAGCCACGGAGTATCTTGGCGGTCACCCGGCAAGCCCTTGCCGCGGGGTGCTGCAACTGCCCGTGCACAAGTTCGGGGTACTAGGGTACCCCTATTCTAGTACACCGATAGGAGCCCCCGGGCCTGGGCCACACACGGTGCCGAGCGCTGTTGGGCTAGGCCCAAAACAGGGCACGGGCACGCGTAGCCCGGGTAACGCCGAATCTAACTCCGTATCCACCGCGCCCTCCCCCAACGGCACGCGCTGAATGCGGCATCGTGGGAGAGATCGTGGGGGGGGGGGTTTCTTTATTCGGAAGGGCGAAACGTGCGCCCCCTCCCTCTTTATAAGCAGGGGAAACAGGGGCAGTTCGTCCATCTCGCCGTTTGTTGCTCCAACTCCCAGAAATCTCCGCCGCTCCCCCCTTCTTCTCGAAGCAGAAAGAGAGCAGCCTCCGCCCCCTGTCGCCACCAGCACCACCAACGCCGTCGATCTCCTTCGCCACTTCCGCCATGGCTCCGAAAGCCGACAAGGGAAAGGGCGTGAAATCGGCCGAGGCGCAGCGGCTCGCGGCATTGTGGAAGGAGCGGGCCATCTTCCCCCCTCAGCTTGGCGCCAATGAGCTGAGGGAGTACTACTACCTCTTCTGGTCGACGGAGACGCGAGCGCATCCACGCACGAGGGTACTCCCGGCCACCGCTTCGGAGCGGTCGCCAAACGGGTACCCTTTCTTCGCGCTGTTCTTCTATTGCGGGCTCTGCCCGCCCTTCTCGGTGTTCTTCTGCAATATTATGAACACATACGGGCTCCGCCTCCTTGATTTCACCCCCAACGCCGTTTTGACCATGGCAGTTTTCGCACATCTGTGCGAAAACTTTGTCGGAGTCCACCCAAACGTAGCCCTCTTCCGCCACTTCTTCATGCCCCGAGTCGAGAGAGGAGAGCCCCTTGCCGGAGGAATCACCTGGATCTCGAGAGTCGGCAAGAAAGAAGCCTATCTGGAGGGAGAGCTTCGCAGCAAATGGGAGGCGTGGAGAGCGGAGTGGTGCTGGATCGTCGAGAGAACCCGTAGCCATTCACTACCGTGCGCCAAGCCCCAATAGTACGTGGCAACGATTGGAGCAACGTGGCCCCGGAAGACGACAGGTTGAAGATCGCAGTCACCCGAATCCTTCGCCTTAGGCTTGCTGGGCTCACTGTAGGCGCTGTCGGCGCAGATTTCCTTCGCCGCCGCGTCGCCCCCCTGCAGGAGAGAGGGAGACCCGCCTGGGAGTTCAAGAACTCGGCGGACATCATGAGGCTGCGCCCGGGCCTCAACTTCAATTTCACCGTCCTGGAGCTGGATGCAATGCTCCTGGAGCTGTTCAAACGCGACCCTCAGCACCCATTCATGTTGCCGAGGAGCGTAGTCCCGTTGTGCAACAATTCTTCGCTCGACCGGATCCGCGCGATGATGCCATTGTCCGATTCACACGGAATCGCCCCAACTTGGCAAGAGCCTGCAGATGACGTCGTGCGGGCGTTCTTTGACAGCCTGGAGGAAGTGCCGATCCGCGCTGACGAGCAGAAGAGCCTCACCCGTGGCACTACTGACGCGGAGCTGCAGCGCATCGCCACTAGGACGGAAGAGGCTGCGGTAGCAGCTGCCGCGGGTGAGTTCGGGTTCACCATGGAGGAGGCAGAGGCAGCAGAGGCGGCAAGCCTTGCCGAGCGCGAGGAGTTTGTCGGCGAAGAAGATCTTGCCGACCCTGAAGCTGAGCCGAGCGAGCCCGGCGAGGAAGAGCCCGAACCTTCAGACAGCTTGCCGCAAGTGGAGCCCCTGGCAGCACCAACAAGGCGTCTCCGCAGGGCCGGGGACGTAGTGGGGCGGCAGACGGGTCAACAGCCGCTGAGCCATGTGACACGCTCTACTGCGGCAAGCTCCATTGCCGCGGGAGCGCCTCACGCCGCTGCGGCAACTGGAGCGGGACCTTCCCGGTCCACGGCCACCGCCCCGCCAAGCGGGCAAGGGAGCCCACTCCTCAGCCTCGCTGCACCGGAGGGGAGCCAGACTTCGATCTCTCCGCGCTCAGCTCCGATGATGAAGAAGAAGAGTAAGCTTTCTTGCTGTCCTCGTAGTTCTTCAATCTTGTTGCTTTCGTCTGTATCTGACTTGCTTCGATCTGAATCCATTCCTTTTCAAGACGCTGGCCTAGAGAGCGGCGAAGAGAGCCAAGGTCTCGGTGATCGTCATCGAAGACGATCCCACCGTGTCAGCAGGGGGCGTGTCTGAGCCCACCTTGACGGACCTGGCAACTACTCCCCAAAGCAGCCCCTAGCACAGCCCCCATCGTAAGTTTCTAATTTACTTCCTGCCGTCAGGTGTGCATGGGTGCCCTTTTCTCTTACTGATATCTTGACTGTTGGATTTGTGTAGGAGCAGAGCAGCCTCACCAGGAGGGCCCGGAAGCCGCCCCTGAAGCGCCATCTGCTTCGACTACACCGCCAAGGGAGGAGTCCCCGACAAGGGAGCGCTCTCCGGCAAGGGAGAACTCTCCGGCAAGGGCCAATTCTCCGGCACGGGACGACACCAGTGATCCTCCGGCGGTTGAGACCGCGACTGCAGACCCCAGCATAGGTAACCCACTTGCCTATAAACTTGCCCTTGGATTTTTCTTCTTCTGACTTTTCCTTTTGCATATTTGCTTGACTTCTCTCCCTTCTTCGTTCTTTAGATCCATCCGCCATAGAGCCGACGGAAACCAAAGCCGCTGAAGGAGAGGCCGGCGCTGATGAGCCCGCCGGCGAAGAGGCTGCCAAGGCTGCCGCCGCAGAAGCCGGCGAGAGATCCGGCGATCGTACTGACGGCCCCGAGGCCGCAGGAGCGCCAGGCGCTGCTTCGACCGCCGATCCCTTCGCCGCTGCCGCAGCGCCGGGCTCCGAAGAGCCCCAGCCCGACGCTTACTTGAAGGACGGCGATGGCGTCTTCATCAAGCTCCCCTGGGCTTCGAGCTCCAGGACGCCGGTCGAGGGAGAAACCTTTGACAGAGAGGTGCTTGCTTCCGCCGGATTGGCGCTGGTCGACGCGCCAAGCAGCAGCGACAAGCCTGAAGAGGAGCGGCTGCTG
The DNA here is from genome assembly GCF_018294505.1 of Triticum aestivum. NCBI lineage: Eukaryota > Viridiplantae > Streptophyta > Magnoliopsida > Poales > Poaceae > Triticum > Triticum aestivum. Next base: position 617,573,230 of record NC_057798.1, read on the forward strand.
CGGAAGCTGACGTCGCTCTACCACGCCCGACAAGCCAAGCTGGCTTCCCGAGAAGCGCTTATCGCGAGGGCGGGAGTCGACATTGAGAAGCGCGCGGAGGAGCTTCGGGGTCTCAGGCAGGAGACTCTCCGGAGCCTAGCAGAAGAGCGGGAGCAACTTCTCGAGGAGCGGAAAGCTTTCCTCCTCGAGAAGGCTGAAGCCGAAGAGAAGCATTGGCTTGTCGCTGAAAGCTTGTTTGCGCAAGAAGGAGAGTTGGCGCAACGCAAGGTGAACCTTGACAGCCACGAGGAGGAGCTCGCCGCGCGGGAGCTAGCGATTGACGGGGCTCTTAAGGAGTCAAAGGACGCTGCCGCAGCTACCGAGGTCGCCAAGAAGGAGCTGGAGGCGAAGGTGGCACAGCTGGAGGCCAATCTCCGGACGAGCGGCGAGGAGCTTGCCGTGCTCAAGCGCGAGCGCCAGAAGGATGCTGCCGCCCAAGGAGCTCAGCACCGCCAAGGACTCCAACGCGGATCTCGAGCTGAAGCTAGCCACACTGACTCAGATGTTGGACGCCGCCAAGGAGCGAGAGGTGACCTTGTCGGAGAAGATCAAGGCCGACGAGGCACTGCTGGCGAGCATTGCCGTCACCCAGAACTCGTTCAGGGAGACGGTGGAGCACTGGACCCAGGGTCTGGTGAACATCGCCGGAGTCATCGACGGGGAGCTGGCGCAGCTGGGGATGGAGGACTTCAGGTACTCTTCCGACGAGCATCTCCAACCCAGCGCCAAGCTCAGCTTGTTCTTCAAGGGTGTGGCGACAACCCTCCAGCGGCTTCGGGAGAAGATCCCAAAGCAGCTGGCCGACGAGTCACGCAAGATTTGCGCGGGAGTTCTTCAGAAGGTGCTGGTGAAGGTGGCCTTCCGCAACCCAGGCCTCAACCTCACCAATGTCCTCAGGTCCCTGCCTCCCGACGCCGATCTGGAAGCGCTCAAGGCCCTTGTCGCACCCATTGTGGACAAGGTGAGCGAGATCAAAAGGGTTGAGGGCGGTCGCGTAGACTAGGCTGCTTGTTTTATCTTTTTCCTTGTCGCTGCTGATCATGTCATGGGAACAATCTGTTAGAGCCGCGACAAGTTATCTTGTAATATAACTTTATTTTGGATAATGGTCGCTATGTTATTTCATTTACTAGATCCTTTGCTTTGTATTTTTTACCCTACGCTTTTAGGGAACTTGTCGGCGCAGGCACCCGAGCCGCGAGCGCTGAGTGCGGGACGTCAGCAGCCTGCTGGCGGTGCCGCTCCGACAAGAAACCTTGTCACGACTAAGTTGTTGAGCGGACTCGAAACAGAGTAAGGGCGCATCTAGCTACGAGTTGGTTCCTCCGCGCACAGGTTTTCCATACAAAGCACAGTCGTTCGAGGAAGATAACTTAAAAATTAAAACTAATTGCTCAGACTTTGGCAACTTAGCTTTTCTGTCGTTTGCTTCCCGGCAAGGCAAACCTTCCTCAAACGACGCCTGGACCACACTATTATCTTCTCCTTCCCCCGGTAAACTTGTGTGCGAGGGAGCCTTTCTTTCCTTTGCTTGAGAAAAAGAAAGAAGAGAAATTAAAGATATGGGGCCTTTCGGCTCGTTATTGCTTACCGGGGGTAGGTGCTGCACAAAGTGTCAGATAAAGCATGCAAGGCACGTACTGTTTCGTACAGATGCCTTTCGTTTAAAGAATGCTGGTTCAACATTTGCAAGGGTTGTCCATCACGCTTTTGAGCTGCAAATGCACAGAAATGTGGAAGCCTACATGGATGACATAGTGGTCAAGAGTAAGGACAAAGCGGCCCTGATCCAAGATTTAGACGAAACATTTGCAAATCTGCGCAAGATCAACCTCAAACTGAACCCCGAGAAGTGCGTGTTCGGAGTCCCCTCTGGCAAGCTTCTCGGGTTCTTTGTGTCTCAGCGGGGAATTGAAGCCAATCCCAACAAGATCAAGGCCATTGAGCAGATTGAAGCACCAAAGCGCGTCAAGGATGTACGAAAACTTGCCGGTTGCGTGGCTGCTCTCAGCAGGTTTATCTCTAGATCTGCTGAGCGCGCCCTGCCGTTTTTCAAAATATTGAAAAAGGCAGGTCCAATCAAATGGACTCCGAAAGCGGAGGCTGCGCTGCAGGACTTGAAGAGATACCTGTCCTCCACTCCAACACTTGTCGCACCTAGGCCACAAGAGAAGTTGCTGCTGTATATAGCGGCAACCAATCAAGTGGTTAGTGCTGCGTTAGTGGCGGAGAGGGAGGCAGATGATGAGCCAGCAACCACGGCAGATGCACCCAGCAACAAGCAGGGGGCTTCTTCGACAAGCTCTGGTCCGGCAAGCTCTGGTCCGGCAAGCTCTGGTCCGGCAGGCTCTTGTTCGGCAGGCTCTGGTCCCGATAAAGATGGATCTGCGCAGACACATAAGGAGATGCAGAAGAGAATGGTGCAGCGCCCAGTTTACTTTGTCAGTTCCCTTCTGCAGGGGGCTAGGTCAAGGTACTCTGGTGTGCAGAAATTGCTTTTCGGCCTTCTCATGGCCTCGAGAAAGTTGCGCCATTACTTCCAAGCACATGAGATCACAGTTGTCACTCGCTTTCCGTTGAAGAGGATACTGCAAAATCCAGAAGCAACGGGCAGGATTGTCGAGTGGGCACTGGAACTGTCAAGCTTTGGCCTCAAGTTTGGAAGCACTTCAACTATCCAAAGCAGAGCATTGGCAGAGTTCATAGCAGAGTGGACGCCAACAACAGATGAAGAAATTCCAGAGACGAGCATCCCCGTCAAGGAAGCAAGCAAGGAGTGGCTGATGTACTTTGATGGTGCCTTCTCGCTGCAAGGCGCCGGTGCGGGCGTGCTACTTGTCGCACCCACCGGAGAGCACCTCAAGTACGTAGTCCAGATGCACTTTCCCAAGGAGCAAGCAACGAACAATACTGCAGAGTATGAAGGTTTGCTTGTCGGTCTCAGGATCGCGGCAGACCTTGGGATCAAGAAACTCATTGTCAGGGGAGACTCACAGCTTGTCCTCCGCCAAGTGAACAAGAGTTATCAGAGTCCATTGATGGAAGCTTATGTTGATGAAGTGAGAAAGCTAGAAGAGCACTTTGACGGCCTACAGATGGAACATGTTCCAAGAGCTCAGAATGACATTGCTGATGGCCTGTCAAAGTGCGCCGCACTTAAGTTACCTATGGAACTAGGGATCTTTGTGCTCAAGCTGACTCAACCATCCGTAACACCATCAACTGGACAGAGCAAGAAGAGAAAGTTGATTTCCAGTGACTACTTTCCGGCAGAGCTCCCCAAAGCCGCCGCCAAGAAAGTCCCCAAGGTCAACGCCAAGGATGCTGAGGAGTAGTCGGCTCCGGCGAGCCCTAGGGTTCGTCCCGTCGAAGCAGACGCTGCCGACAAGTTTTTCTCCGGCAAGCTTGCCGGGGAACATCAAGCTCCGGCTGAGCCGCAGGTTCTCGCCGTAGAAGAGGATGTTCTCGCAGCAGCAGATGTGCCTTTAGTCCTTTGTTGTCGAGCCACAAGCTCCAGCATGGGCACAGCAGGTTGTCCGTTTCCTTCAAACAGGAGAACTTCCTGAAGAACAAGAAGAAGCGGAAAAAGTAGCCCGGCAGTCAAGTATGTACCAGTTTGTCGACAACATACTGTACAGAAGAAGACTCAACGGTGTGAAATTGAAGTGTATTTGCCGGGAAGACGGACAGAAGCTGTTGGCAGAGATACATGGAGGCATATGTGGTCACCACATTGGCGCAAGAGCACTTGCCGGCAAAGCTTTCCGGCAAGGTTTCTTTTGGCCGACAGCCCTCCAGGATGCAACTGCACAAGTAACCAAGTGTGAAGCGTGCCAGTTCCATTCCAAGCAGATACACCAGCCAGCTCAAGCTCTCCAGACGATCCCTTTATCCTGGCCATTTTCGGTCTGGGTCTCGATATCCTCGGCCCCTTCCCCCGAGCTGTCGGGGGCTTCAAGTACTTGTACGTTGCAATCGACAAGTTCACAAAGTGGCCGGAAGAGGAACCAGTGAGAAAGGTGACAACACAGTCAGCAGTCAAGTTCTTCAGGTCGATTGTTTGCCATTTCGGGATTCCTAACAGGATCATCACCGACAACGGCACACAATTCACGAGCCGCACCTTCATGCAGTACGTCCAAGATCTTGGCGCCAAGGTCTGCTTCGCTTCTATTGCTCATCCGAGAAGCAACGATCAAGCGGAGAGGGCAAATGCTGAAGTGCTGCATGGGCTCAAGAACAAAGGACTTTCGACAGGCTGCATAAGTGGAAGAAACTGGATCGAGGAGCTGCCGGTGGTTCTTTGGTCGATCAGGACGACGCCAAATCGAGCCACTGGCCAGACGCCTTTCGCTCTAGTCTATGGAGCAGAGGCAGTTCTCCCCACGGAACTCGTATACGGGTCACCTCGAGTGCTCGCTTATGATGAGCTTGAGCAAGAGCAGTTGCGACAAGATGACGCGCTGCTCCTTGAGGGGGACCGTCTTTAGACTGCTGTACGAGCTGCTCGATACCAGCAAGCTTTGCGCCGCTACCATAGCCGCAAAGTTAATGCCAGAAGCTTCGAGGAAGGCGACCTTGTTCTTCGGCGCGTTCAGTCCGCCAAGAATTCCAACAAGTTGACGCCGAAGTGGGAAGGCCCTTACCGGGTGAAACGAGTCACTAGGCCTGGCGCTGTCCGCCTTGAGACCAAAGATGGTATTCCGGTGAGCAACTCCTGGAACATTGAGCATCTTCGTAAGTTTTACCCGTAGGGCGCGGTTGCCGGAACCTGTTCCGGCAACCACCTTTTGTACAAGTCTTGCCGATGTTGCATGTAATCCTTTGTACAAAGCCGGGCGCAGACCCCGTGCATAAGTAAAGCTCATGTGCTCTGCGCATCTTGTCGATTTCATGCATTACATTCTTTCTTGCATGCTTTATCTGACACTTTGTGCAGCACCTACCCCCGGTAAGCAATAACGAGCCGAAAGGCCCCATATCTTTATTTTCTCTTCTTTCTTTTTCTCAAGCAAAGGAAAGAAAGGTTGCCTCGCACACAAGTTTACCGGGGGGAAGGAGAAGATAATGGTGTGGGCCAGGCGTCGTTTAAGGAAGGTTTGCCTTGCCGGGAAGCAAACGATAGAAAAGCTAAGTTGCCAAAGTCTGAGCAATTAGTTTTAATTTTTAAGTTATCTTCCTCGAACGACTGTGCTTTGTATGGAAAACCTGTGCGCGGAGGAACCAACTCGTAGCTAGATGCGCCCTTACTTTGTTTCGAGTCCGCTCAACAACTTAAGTGTGCTGCAACTAGTCGCGACAAGGTTTCTTGTCGGAGCGGCACCGCCAGCAGGCTGCTGACGTCCTGCACTCAGCGCTCGCGGCTCGGGTGCCTGTGCCGACAAGTTCCCTAAAAGCGTAGGGTAAAAACATACAAAGCAAAGGATCTAGTAAAGGAAATAACATAGCGATCATTATCCAAAATAAAGTTATATTACAAGATAACTTGTCGTGGCTCTAACACATTGTTCCCATGACATGATCAGCAGTGACAAGGAAAAAGATAAAACAAGCAGCCTAGTCTACGCGACCGCCCTCAACCCTTTTGATCTTGCTCACCTTGTCCACAATGGGTGCGACAAGGGCCTTGAGCGCTTCCAAATCGGCGTCGGGCGGCAGGGACCTGAGGACATTGGTGAGGTTGAGGCCTGGGTTGCGGAAGGCCACCTTCACCAGCACCTTCTGAAGAACTCCCGCGCAAATGTTGCGCGACTCGTCGGCCAGCTGCTTTGGGATCTTCTCCCGAAGCCGCTGGAGGGCTGTCGCCACGCCCTTGAAGAACAAGCTGAGCTTGGCGCTGGGTTGGAGATGCTCGTCGGAAGAGTACCCGAAGTCCTCCATCCCCAGCTGCTCGAGCTCCCCGTCGATGACTCCGGCGATGTTCACCAGACCCTGGGTCCAGTGCTCCACCGTCTCCCTGAACGAGTTCTGGGTGACGGCAATGCTCGCCAGCAGCACCTCGTCGGCCTTGATCTTCTCCGACAAGGTCACCTCTCGCTCCTTGGCGGCGTCCAACGTCTGAGTCAGTGTGGCCAGCTTCAGCTCAAGATCCGCGTTGGAGTCCTTGGCGGCGCTGAGCTCCTTGCTCCTCTCTACGAGAAGACCTTGCAGCTCACCGTGGGCGGCAGCATCCTTCTCGCGCTCGTGCTTGAGCACGGCAAGCTCCTCGCCGCTCGTCCTGAGATTGGCCTCCAGCTGTGCCACCTTCGCCTCCAGCTCCTTCTTGGCGGCCTCGGCAGCTGCGGCAGCGTCCTTTGACTCCTTGAGAGCCCCGTCAATCGCTAGCTCCCGCGCGGTGAGCTCCTCCTCGTGGCTGTCAAGGTTCACCTTGCACTGCGCCAACTCTCCTTCTTGCGCAAACAAGCTTTCAGCGACAAGCCGTTGCTTCTCTTCGGCTTTAGCCTTCTCGAGGAGGAAAGCTTTCCGCTCCTCGAGAAGTTGCTCCTGCTCTTCTGCTTGGCTAAGGAGAGTCTCCTGCCTGAGACCCCGGAGCTCCTCCGCGCGCTTCTCAATGTCGACTCCCGCCCTCGCGACAAGCGCTTCTCGGGAAGCCAGCTTGGCTTGTCGGGCGCGGTACACACGGTGCCGAGCGCTGTTGGGCCAGGCCAAAAACAGGGCACGGGCACGCGTGGCCCGGGTAACGCTGAATCTTACTCCGTATCCACCGCGCCCTCCCCCAAAGGCACGCGCTGAATGAGGCATCGTGGGACAGATCATGGGGGGGTTTCTTTATTCGGAAGGGCGAAACGTCCGCCCCCTCCCTCTTTATAAGCAGGGGAAACAGGGGCAGTTCGTCCATCTCGCCGTTTGTTGTTCCAACTCCCAAAAATCTTCGCCGCTCCCCCCTTCTTCTCGAAGCAGAAAGAGAGCAGCGCTCCGCCCCCTGTCGCCACCAGCACCACCAACGTCGTCGATCTCCTTCGCCACTTCCGCCATGGCTCCGAAAGCCGACAAGGGAAAGGGCGTGAAATCGGCCGAGGCGCAGCGGCTCGCGGCGTTGCGGAAGGAGCGGGCCATCTTCCCCCCTCAGCTCGGCGCCAAGGAGCTGAGGGAGTACTACTACCTCTTCTGGTCGACGGAGACGCGAGCGCATCCGCGCACGAGGGTACTCCCGGCCACCTCTTCGGAGCTGGCGCCAAACGGGTACCCTTTCTTCGCGCTGTTCTTCTATTGCGGGCTCTGCCCGCCCTTCTCGGAGTTCTTCTGCGACATTATGAACACATACAGGCTCCGCCTCCTTGATTTCACCCCCAACGCCGTTCTGACCATGGCAGTTTTCGCACATCTGTGCGAAAACTTTGTCGGAGTCCACCCAAACGTAGCCCTCTTCCACCACTTCTTCATGCCCCGAGTCGAGAGAGGAGAGCCCCTTGCCAGAGGAATCGCCTGGATCTCGAGAGTCGGCAAGAAAGAAGCCTATCTGTAGGGAGAGCTTCGCGGCAAATGGGAGGAGTGGAGAGCGGAGTGGTGCTGGATCGTCGAGGAGAACCCGCAACCGTTCACTGCCGTGCGCCAAGCCCCAATAGTACGCGGCAACAATTGGAGCAACGTGGCCCCGGAAGACGACAGGCTCAAGATCGCAGTCACCCGAATCCTTCGCCTTAGGCTTGCCGGGCTCACTGTAGGCGCTGTCGCCTGGTCGGGATACTGCTCCTTCTAACATAGTTAGGAGTCCGAGCACATCCCACTCCTCGCACCGATCACCACTACCGCCCACCACTCCAGCAGAAGCTTTGGCGCAAGCTCAACTGCTCCTGGATTACCCTCCTGCGGAAGACAAGATCGACCAATGGAGGGCCACCATTCAGAGCCTCCTCGGCTTCGCCAACAGCGACACTCCACGGCAGCCGAGCACGTCGCTGCCGCGGTAGGACTGCCAGGCGCGAGCCGGTGGCAACGAAACTGGTGGGGGTGCAACCACCATGCACTCTCCACCCCGAAGGCCAAGATCGCCAACTCGCCGGATCCACCTCGACAGCGACTCCACCGCATTGTCGGATCCACGAGCTTGTCGCGATCAGCGCCAAGTTCTTCGCGAACGACAGCAAGAAGACGCTCGTACTCGCATCGAGCGCCGAAGAGAAGCGCGACGTCAATCCGACAAGCGCGCTGGGCCCTCTGTTGACATGCATGCGCCCGGAGAACCAGGCGACTTGCCATACGCGGTAGGTTGCCCTGTGTTCACTCGTGAGCTGCGGCAGGTCCAGTGGCCCAGCACGAAGAATTTCAAGCCAGATGTACCGGAGAAGTACGACGGCAACACGCACCCGTCAGAGTTCCTCAGCATCTACACCATTGCGGTGCAGGCTGCTGGGGGCGAGACGACAAGATCCTTGCCAACTACTTCCCGCTGGTGCTCAAGCCCAATGTCAGATCCTAGCTCATGCACTTGCCGGACAACTCCATATCCTCCTGGGCTGACTTGTGCCATCAGTTTGTCGGCGCCTTTACAGGAGGCCACAAGCCTCATGGCCAAGAAAGCGACCTTCATCTGCTCGCCCAGAAGGAAGGAGAGCCCTTGCGCAAGTACATTCAGATATTCAGCCGCGTACAGCATAACATCCCAGATGTCCACCCTGCCGCGGTGATCAGCGCGTTCCATCAGAACATGCAGAACCGTAGGATGCGGGAGGAGATGGCGATGTGCAAGATCAGAGACGTCAGTGAGCTATATGCCTTGGCCGACAAGTGTGCACGTGCTGAGGAAGGAAGGAGACTCCCCGGAGAGGACACAGGAGCAGGAGGATCTGACAGTGAGGATACTGCCCCGGCAAGGAAAAACCGGCGGCGGAATAACAGAAAGAAGAAAGGCAAAGAGGTGCTAGTTGTCGAGCAGTCCGGCAACGGAGGTGGCGCCAAGAAAGCCAAAGCTGGTGGATCCGGCAAGGAGATTGCCGTGGAGGCTGTGGCGGTCGCCGACAAGCAGGACGGCACCAACAGGCGGTACTGCAAGATCCACCGCACCAAGGGCCATGATCTCCAGAGCTGCAAGAAAGTCGAGCAGCTTGTCGAGCAGCAGAAGGCTGAATACGAGCGGCGCGACAAGGAGAAGGCCCAGGAAGGTGCTGGGGGATCCGGCAAGAAACGTCCCGGCCGAGGAGGACGCCGCGGCAAGGCCAAGCAGCGGCAAGCAGACAGACCTCCTCGCAGCCGCGACAAGGATGAAGATGACGACGACGACGAAGACATCGATGATGACGAGACCGATGAGCAGGAGTTCTAGAAAGCCACGGAGGTCCTGTGCATTGACGGCGGTGCTTCTCTGCATACTTCACACCGCCAACTCAAACAATGGGTGCGGGAAGTCAACACGGCAGAACCACCCGTCGAGTCACGCAGGCCTCTAAAATGGTCCAGCACGCCTATCATCTTTGATATTGAGGACCACCCTGATCGCATAACTGCGGTCGGGTGCTTGCCGACGTTGGTATCACCAACTATCCGCAACCTCAAGGTCACTAAGATGCTAGTTGACGGCGGGGCCGGCTTGAACCTGATCTCCTCCGCGGTGCTCCAGAAACTCCAGATCCCTGACAGCGAGCTCGAAGAGACCGGCACATTTCAAGGAATCAATCCGGGAAGGAGCAAGCCGAAGGGAAAGATCACGTTGCCGGTGACATTTGGCAGTGAGCTGAACTTCAGAACCGAGAGGGTCACTTTTGACGTTGCTGACTTCCCATTGCCTTACAATGGGATACTCGGTCGTCCAACACTCGCCAAATTCATGGCAGCCTCTCATTATGCATACAACATACTGAAGATGCCAGGCCCGATAAGCGTCATCTCTATCCCTGGCAACAAGAAGGATGCTCTTATCTGCGCCGACAAGTTACCTAAAAGCGTAGGGTAAAAACATACAAAGCAAAGGATCTAGTAAAGGAAATAACATAGCGATCATTATCCAAAATAAAGTTATATTACAAGATAACTTGTCGCAGCTCTAACACATTGTTCCCGTGACATGATCAGCAGGGACAAGGAAAAAGATAAAACGGGCGGCCTAGTCTACGCGGCCGCCCTCAACCCTCCTGATCTCGCTCACCTTGTCCACAATGGGTGCGACAAGGGCCTTGAGCACTTCCAGATCGGTGTCGGGCGGCAGGGACCTGGGGACATTGGTGAGGTTGAGGCCTGGGTTGTGGAAGGCCACCTTCACCAGCACCTTCTGAAGAACTCCCGCGCAAATCTTGCACGACTCGTCGGCCAGCTGCTTTGGGATCTTCTCCCGAAGCCGCTGGAGGGCTGTTGCCACGCCCTTGAAGAACAAGCTGAGCTTGGCGCTGGGTTGGAGATGCTCGTCGGAAGAGTACCCAAAGTCCTCCATCCCCAGCTGCACCAGCTCCCCGTCGATGACTCTGGCGATGTTCACCAGACCCTCGGTCCAGTGCTCCACCGTCTCCCTGAACGAGTTCTGGGTGACGGCAATGCTCACCAGCAGTGCCTCGTCGGCCTTGATCTTCTCCGACAAGGTGACCTTTCGCTCCTTGGCGGCGTCCAACGTCTGAGTCAGTGTGGCCAGCTTCAGCTCGAGATCCGCGTTGGAGTCCTTGGCGGTGTTGAGCTCCTTGCTCCTCTCTGCAAGAAGACCTTGCAGCTCACCGTGGGCGGCAGCATCCTTCTCGCGCTCGCGCTTGAGCATGGCAAGCTCCTCGCCGCTCGTCCTGAGATTGGCCTCCAGCTGTGCCACCTTTGCCTCCAGCTCCTTCTTGGCGGCCTCGGCAGCTGCGGCAGCGTCCTTTGACTCCTTGAGAGCCCCGTCAATCGCTAGCTCCCGCGCGGCGAGCTCCTCCTCGTGGCTGTCAAGGTTCACCTTGCGCTGCGCCAACTCTCCTTCTTGCGCAAACAAGCTTTCAGCGACAAGCCATTGCTTCTCTTCGGCTTTAGCCTTCTCGAGGAGGAAAGCTTTCCACTCCTCGAGAAGTTGCTCCCGTTCTTCTGCTAAGCTTCGGAGAGTCTCCTGCCTGAGACCTCGGAGCTCCTCCGTGTGCTTCTCAATGTCGACTCCCGCCCTCGCGACAAGTGCTTCTCGGGAAGCCAGCTTGGCTTGTCGGGCACGGTAGAGCGACGTCAGCTTCCGCAGCAGCCGCTCCTCTTCAGGCTCGTCACTGCTGCTTGGCACGTCGACCAGCGCCAATCCGGCGGAAGCAAGCACCTCTCCGTCAAAGGTTTCTCCCTCGACCGGCGCCCTGGAGCTCGAAGTCTAGGGGAGCTTGATGAAGACGCCATCGCCGGCCTTCAAGTAGGCGCCGGGCTGGGGCTCTTCGGAGCCCGGCGCTACGGCAGCTCTCCGGAGAGATAATACTCCTACTGCTGCTTGTCTGATTGTATTGTGTTCTTGCTCAAGAGAGCTAAGTGTTTTCCTGGCTTCGAAATGATCCGAACCAGCCGAACCGAACCAACCGAACCCCCCTCTACGTTGCGCATGGGCCTCCTTTTATATGCACAAGGGGTCACCGACAGGTGGCAACGCAGAGAAGGGTAAGAATGTAAAAAGAGAGGTGGTTGGTACAGCTACTTGCACAGTGTATCCTACCTAACCCTGACGGCAGGGGACAAGGGCATTAAATGTCCGTCTGTGTCGCCTAAACAGTGTAGAAAAGGACCGTTAGGGGCGCCGCCGCCTGCCACGATGCCGATCTTGTCAGCATCGCATGCCACCGCTTACCGCTGGCTGCACAGCCTTCCGCCACGCGTTCCTGGAAAGGCCCCCAGGACGACACGTTGGTGGATGCGCTGGAGCGTGGGCACAGAGTGGCCGCTTGCCGCGGTCGCGGTCTTGTCGCGCCCGGAAGCTTGTCGCTCGCCGGGCCTTGCTGGGACGCGTGGTGCGTCGCGGCAAGTTCCCTGAGATGCCTCGGTTGGCCTTCCCGGCAAGCTCCTCTTGCCGGGGCCTTGTCTCCTTTACTTGAGTACTTTGTTCTTGAATGGCTCCAAAGGAGCCACGGAGTATCTTGGCGGTCACCCGGCAAGCCCTTGCCGCGGGGTGCTGCAACTGCCCGTGCACAAGTTCGGGGTACTAGGGTACCCCTATTCTAGTACACCGACAGGAGCCCCCGGGCCTGGGCCACACACGGTGCCGAGCGCTGTTGGGCCAGGCCCAAAACAGGGCACGGGCACGCGCGACCCAGGTAACGCCGAAACTTACTCCGTATCCACCGCGCCCTCCCCCAACGGCATGCGCTGAATGCGGCATCGTGAGAGTGATCGTGGGGGTTTCTTTATTTGGAAGGGCGAAACGTCCGCCCCCTCCCTCTTTATAAGCAGGGGAAACAGGGGCAGTTCGTCCATCTCGCCGTTTGTTGCTCCAACTCCCAGAAATCTCCGCCGCTCCCCCCTTCTTCTCGAAGCAGAAAGAGAGCAGCGCTCCGCCCCCTGTCGCCACCAGCACCACCAATGCCGTCGATCTCCTTCGCCACTTCCGCCATGGCTCTGAAAGCCGACAAGGGAAAGGGTGTGAAATCGGCCGAGGCGCAGCGGCTCGTGGCGTTGCGGAAGGAGCAGGCCATCTTCCCCCCTTAGCTCGGCGCCAAGGAGCTGAGGGAGTACTACTACCTCTTCTGGTCGACAGAGACGCGGGCGCACCCACACACGAGGGTACTCCCGGCCACCGCCTTGGAGCTGGCTCCAAACGGGTATCCTTTCTTCGCGCTGTTCTTCTATTGCGGGCTCTGCCTGCCCTTCTCGGAGTTCTTCTGTGATATCATGAACACATACAGGCTCCGCCTCCTTGATTTCACCCCCAACGCCGTTCTGACCATGGCAGTTTTCGCACATCTGTGCGAAAACTTTGCCGAGTCCACCCAAACGTAGCCCTCTTCCGCCACTTCTTCATGCCCCGAGTTGAGAGAGGAGAGCCCCTTGCCAGAGGAATCGCCTGGATCTCGAGAGTCGGCAAGAAAGAAGCCTATCTGGAGGGAGAGCTTCGCAGCAAATGGGAGGAGTGGAGAGCGGAGTGGTGCTGGATCATCGAGGAGAACCTGCAGCCATTCACTGCCGTGCGCCAAGCCCCAATAGTACGCGACAATGATTGGAGCAATGTGGCCCCAGAAGACTTCAATTTCACCGTCCTGGAGCTGGATGCAATGCTCCTGGAGCTGTTCAAACGCGACCCTCAGCACCCATTCATGTTGCCGAGGAGCGTAGTCCCGTTGTGCAACAATTCTTCGCTCGACCGGATCCGCGCGATGATGCCATTGTGCGATTCGCACGGAATCACCCCAACTTGGCAAGTGCCTGCGGATGACGTCGTGCGGGCGTTCTTCGACAGCCTGGAGGAAGTGCCGATCCGCGCCGACGAGCAGAAGAGCCTCACCCATGACACTACCGACGCGGAGCTGCAGCGCATCGCCACTAGGACGGAAGAGGCTGCGGCAGCAGCTGCCGCGGGCGAGTTCGGGTTCACCATGGAGGAGGCAGAGGCAGCAGAGGCGGCAAGCCTTGCCGAGCACGAGGAGTTTGTCGGTGAAGAAGATCTTGCCGGCCCTGAAGCAGAGCCGAGCGAGCCCGGCGAGGAAGAGCCCGAACCTTCAGACAGCTTGCCGCAAGTGGAGCCCCCGGCAGCACCAAGAAGGCGTCTCCGCAGGGCCGGGGATGTAGCGGGGCGGCAGACGGGTCAACAGCCGCCGAGCCATGCGACACGCTCTACCGTGGCAAGCTCCGTTGCCGCGGGAGTGCCTCACGCCGCTACGGCAACTGGAGCGGGACCTTCCCGGTCCACCGCCACCGCCCCCGCCAACCGGGCAAGGGAGCCCACTCCTCCGCCTCGCTGCACCGGACGGGAGTCGAACTTCGATCTCTCCGTGCTCAGCTCCGATGATGAAGAAGAAGAGTAAGCTTTCTTGCTGTCCTCGTAGTTCTTCAATCTTGTTGCTTTCGTCTGTATCTGACTTGCTTCAATCTGAATCCATTCCTTTTCAGGACGCTGGCCCAGAGAGCGGCGAAGAGAGCCAAGGCCTCGGTGATCGTCATCGAAGACGATCCCGCCGTGTCAGCAGGGGGTGTGTCTGAGCCCACCTTGACGGACCTGGCAACTACTCCCCAAAGCAGCCCCCAACACAGCCCCCAGCGTAAGTTTCTAATTTACTTCCTGCCGTCAGGTGTGCATGGGTGCTCTTTTCTCTTACTGATATCTTGACTGTTGGATTTGTGTAGGAGCAGAGCAGCCTCACCAGGAGGGCCCGGAAGCCGCCCCTGAAGAACCATCTGCTTCGACTACACCGCCAAGAGAGGAGTCCCCAGCAAGGGAGCGCTCTCCGGCAAGGGAGAACTCTCCGGCAAGGGCCAATTCTCCGGCAAGGGACGACACCAGTGATCCTCCGGCGGTGATCACTGGTGTCGTCCCTTGCCGGAGAATTGGCCCTTGCCGGAGAGTCCTCCCTTGCCGGAGAGCGCTCCCTTGCCGCGGACTCCTCCCTTGCCGGTGTAGTCGAAGCAGATGGCGCTTCAGGGGCGGCTTCCGGGCCCTCCTGGTGAGGCTGCTCTGCTCCTACACAAATCCAACAGTCAAGATATCAGTAAGAGAAAAGAGCACCCATGCACACCTGACGGCAGGAAGTAAATTAGAAACTTCCGCTGGGGGCTGTGCTGGGGGCTGTGCTGGGGGCTGCTTTGGGGAGTAGTTGCCAGGTCCGTCAAGGTGGGCTCAAACACGCCCCCTGCTAACACGGTGGGATCGTCTTCGATGACGATCACCGAGGCCTTGGCTCTCTTGGCCGCTCTCTGGGCCAGCGTCCTGAAAAGGAATGGATTTAGATCGAAGCAAGTCAGATATAGACGAAAGCAACAAGATTGAAGAACTACAAGGACAGCAAGAAAGCTTACTCTTCTTCTTCATCATCGGAGCTGAGCGCGGAGAGATCGAAGTCCGGCTCCCCTCCGGTGCGGCGAGGCGGAGGAGTGGGCTCCCTTGCCCGCCTGGCGGGGGCGGTGGCGTTGGACTGGGAAGGTCCCGCTCCAGTTGCCGCAGCGACGTGAGGCGATCCCGCGGCAACGGAGCTTGCCGCGGTAGAGCGTGTCGCACGGCTCGGCGGCTGTTGACCCGTCTGCCGCCCTGCTATGTCCCCGGCCCTGCGGAGACGCCTTTTTGGTGCTGCCGGGGGCTCCACTTGCGGCAAGCTGTCTGAAGGTTCGGGCTCTTCCTCGCCGGGCTCGCTCGGCTCAGCTTCAGGGCCGGCAAGATCTTCTTCACCGACAAACTCCTCGCACTCGGCAAGGCTTGCCGCCTCTGCTGCCTCTGCCTCCTCCATGGTGAACCCGAACTCGCCCGCGGCAGCTGCTGCCGCAGCCTCTTCCGTCCTAGTGGCGATGCGCTGCAGCTCCGCGTCGGTAGTGTCACGGGTGAGGCTCTTCTGCTCGTCGGCGCGGATTGGCACTTCCTCCAGGCTGTCGAAGAACGCCCGCACGACGTCATCCGCAGGCTCTTGCCAAGTTGGGGTGATTCTGTGTGAATCGCACAATGGCATCATCGCGCGGATCCGGTCGAGCGAAGAATTGTTGCACAACGGGACTACGCTCCTCGGCAACATGAATGGGTGCTGAGGGTCGCGTTTGAACAGCTCCAGGAGCATTGCATCCAGCTCCATGACGGTGAAATTGAAGTTGAGGCCCGGGCGCAGCCTCATGATGTCCGCCGAGTTCTTGAACCCCCAGGCGGGTCTCCCTCTCTCCTGCAAGGGGGGCGATGCGGCGGCGAAGGAAATCTACGCCGACGGCGCCTAAAGTGAGCCCGGCAAGCCTAAGGCGAAGGATTCGGGTGACTACGATCTTCAGCCTGTCGTCTTCCGGGGCCATGTTGCTCCAATCGTTGCCACGTACTATTGGGGCTTGGCGCACGGTAGTGAACGGCTGCGGGTTCTCCTCGACGATCTAGCACCACTCCACTCTCCACTCCTCCCATTTGCTGCAAAGCTCTCCCTCCAGATAGGCTTCCTTCTTGCCGACTCTCGAGATCTAGGCGATTCCTCCGGCAAGGGGCTCTCCTCTCTCGACTCGAGGCATGAAGAAGTGGCGGAATAGGGCTACGTTTGGGTGGACACCGACAAAGTTTTCGCACAGATGTGCGAAAACTGCCATTGTCAGAACGGCATTGGGGGTGAAATCAAGGAGGCGGAGCCCGTATGTGTTCATAATATCGCAGAAGAACTCCGAGAAGGGCGGGCAGAGCCCGCAATAGAAGAACAGCGCGAAGAAAGGGTACCCGTTTGGCGACAGCTCCGAAGCGGTGGCCGGGAGTACCCTCGTGCGCCGATGCGCTCGCGTCTCAATCGACCAGAAGAGGTAGTAGTACTCCCTCAGCTCCTTGGCGCCGAGCTGAGGGGGGAAGATGGCCCGCTCCTTCCGCAACGCCGCGAACCGCTGCGCCTCGGCCGATTTCACGCCCTTTCCCTTGTCGGCTTTCGGAGCCATGGCGGAAGTGGCGAAGGAGATCGACGGCGTTGGTGGTGCTGGTGGCGACAGGGGGCGGAGCGCTGCTCTCTTTCTGCTTCGAGAAGAAGGGGGGAGCGGCGGAGATTTCTGGGAGTTGGAGCAACAAACGGCGAGATGGATGAACTGCCCCTGTTTCCCCTGCTTATAAAGAGGGAGGGGGCGGACGTTTTGCCCTTCCGAATAAAGAAACCCCCCACGATCTCTCCCATGATGCCGCATTCAGCGCGTGCCGTTGGGGGAGGGCGCGGTGGATACGGAGTAAGATTCGGTGTTACCCGGGCCGCGCGTGCCCGTGTCCTATTTTGGGCCTGGCCCAACAGCGCTCGGCACCGTGTGTGTCCCAGGCCCGGGGGCTCCTGTCGGTGTACTAGAATAGGGGTACCCTAGTACCCCGAACTTGTGCACGGGAAGTTGCAGCACCCCGCGGCAAGGGCTTGCCGGGTGACCGTCAAGACACTCCGTGGCTCCTTTGGATCCATTCAAGAACAAAGTACTCAAGTAAAGGAGACAAGGCCCCGGCAAGAGGAGTTTGCCGGGAAGGCCAACCGAGGCATCTCAGGGAACTTGCCGCGACGCACCACGCGTCCCGGCAAGGCCCGGCGAGCGACAAGCTTCCGGGCGCGACAAGACCGCGACCGCGGCAAGACGCTTGCCGCGGCAAGCGGCCACTCTGTGCCCACGCTCCAGCGCATCCACCAACGTGTCGCCCTGGGGGCCTTTCCAGGCATGCGTGGCGGAAGGCTGTGCAGCCAGCGGTAAGCGGTGGCATGCGATGCTGACAAGATCGCCATCGTGGCAGGCGGTGGCGCCCCAGATGGTCCTTTTCTACACTGTTTAGGCGACACAGATGGGCATTTAATGCCCTTGTCCCCTGCCGTCAGGGTTAGGTAGGATACACTGTGCAAGTAGCTGTACCAACCACCTCTCTTTTTACATTCTTACCCTTCTCTGCGTAGCCACCTGTCGGTGACCCCTTGTGCATATAAAAGGAGGCCCATGCGCAATGTAGAGGGGGGTTCGGTTGGTTCGGTTCGGCTGGTTCGGATCATTTCGAAGCCAGGAAAACACTTAGCTCTCTTGAGCAAGAACACAATACAAAGAGGTGCCACGTTGCTGAGGGCGTGTCTGAGCCCACCTTGACGGACCTGGCAACTACTCCCCAAAGCAGGCCCCAGCACAGCCCCCAGCGTAAGTTTCTAATTTACTTCCTACCGTCAGGTGTGCATGGGTGCTCTTTTCTCTTACTGATATCTTGAATGTTGGATTTGTGTAGGAGCAGAGCAGCCTCACCAGGAGGGCCCGGAAGCCGCCCCTGAAGCGCCATCTGCTTCGACTACACCGCCAAGGGAGGAGTCGCCGGCAAGGGAGCGCTCTCCGGCAAGGGAGAACTCTCCGGCAAGGGCCAATTCTCCGGCAAGGGACGACACCAGTGATCCTCCGGTGGTTGAGACCGCAACTGCAGACCCCAGCACAGGTAACCCACTTGCCTACAAACTTGCCCTTGGATTTTTCTTCTTCTGACTTTTCCTTTTGCATATTTGCCTGACTTCTCTCCCTTCTTCGTTCTTTAGATCCATCCGCCACAGAGCCGATGGAAACCAAAGCCGCTGAAGGAGAGGCCGGCGCTGATGAGCCCGCCGGCGAAGAGGCTGCCAAGGCTGCCGCCGCAGAAGCCGGCGAGGGATCCAGCGATCGTACTGACGGCCCCGAGGCCGCAGGAGCGCCAGGCGCTGCACCGACCGCCGATCCCTCCGCCACTGCCGCAGCGCCGGGCTCCGAAGAGCCCCAGCACGGCGCCTACTTGAAGGTCGGCGATGGCGTCTTCATCAAGCTCCCCTGGGCTTTGAGCTCTAGGGCGCCGGTCGAGGGAGAAACCTTTGACGGAGAGGCGCTTGCTTCCGCCGGATTGGCGCTGGTCGACGCGCCAAGCAGCAGCGACGAGCCTGAAGAGGAGCGGCTGCTGCGGAAGCTGACGTCGCTCTACCGCGCCCGACAAGCCAAGCTGGCTTCCCGAGAAGCGCTTGTCGCGAGGGCGGGAGTCAACATTGAGAAGCACGCGGAGGAGCTCCGGGGTCTCAGGCAGGAGACTCTCTGGAGCCTAGCAGAAGAGCGGGAGCAACTTCTCGAGGAGCGGAAAGCTTTCCTCCTCGAGAAGGCTGAAGCCGAAGAGAAGCAACGGCTTGTCGCTAAAACCTTGTTTGCGCAAGAAGGAGAGTTGGCGCAGCACAAGGTGAACCTTGACAGCCACGAGGAGGAGCTCGCCGCGCGGGAGCTAGCGATTGACGGGGCTCTCAAGGAGTCACAGGATGCTGCCGCAGCTGCCGAGGCCGCCAAGAAGGAGCTGGAGGCAAAGGTGGCACAACTGGCGGCCAATCTCAGGACGAGTAGCGAGGAGCTTGCCGTTCTCAAGCGCGAGCGCAAGAAGGATGCTGCCGCCCACGGTGAGATGCAAGGTCTTCTCGCAGAGAGGAGCAAGGAGCTCAGCGCCGCCAAGGACTCCAACGTGGATCTCGAGCTGAAGCTGGCCACACTGACTCAGACGTTGGACGCCGCCAAGGAGCGAGAGGTGACCTTGTCGGAGAAGATCAAGGCCGATGAGGCACTACTGGCAAGCATTGCCGTCACCCAGAACTCATTCAGGGAGACGATGGAGCACTGGGCCGACGGTCTGGTGAACATCGCCGGAGTCATCGACGGGGAGCTGGCGCAGCTGGGGATGGAGGACTTCGGGTACTCTTCCGACGAGCATCTCCAACCCAGCGCCAAGCTCAGCTTGTTCTTCAAGGGCGTGGCGACAGCCCTCCAGCAGCTTCGGGAGAAAATCCCAAAGCAGCTGGCCGACGAGTCGCGCAAGATTTGCGCGGGAGTTCTTTAGAAGGTGCTGGTGAAGGTGGCCTTCCGCAACCCAGGCCTCAACCTCAACAATGTCCTCAGGTCCCTGCCGCCCGACGCCGATCTGGAAGCGCTCAAGGCCCTTGTCGCACCCATTGTGGACAAGGTGAGCGAGATCGGGAGGGTTGAGGGCAGCCGCGTAGACTAGGCCGCCCGTTTTATCTTTTTCCTTGTCGCTGCTGGTCATGTCATGGGAACAATGTGTTAGAGCTGCGACAAGTTATCTTGTAATATAACTTTATTTTGGATAATGATCGCTATGTTATTTCCTTTACTAGATCCTTTGCTTTGTATGTTTTTACCCTACGCTTTTAGGGAACTTGTCGGCGCAGGCACCCGAGCCGCGAGCGCTGAGTGCGGGACGTCAGCAGCCTGCTGGCGGTGCCGCTCCGACAAGAAACCTTGTCGCGACTAGTTGCAGCACACTTAAGTTGTTGAGCGGACTCGAAACAAAGTAAGGGCGCATCTAGCTACGAGTTGGTTCCTCCGTGCACAGGTTTTCCATACAAAGCACAATCGTTCGAGGAAGATAACCTAAAAATTAAAACTAATTGCTCAGACTTTGGCAACTTAGCTTTTCTGTCGTTTGCTTCCCGGCAAGGAAAACCTTCCTTAAACGACGCCTGGCCCACACCATTATCTTCTCCTTCCCCCCGGTAAACTTGTGTGCGAGGGAACCTTTCTTTCCTTTGCTTGAGAAAAAGAAAGAAGAGAAAATAAAGATATGGGGCCTTTCGGCTCGTTATTGCTTACCGGGGGTAGGTGCTGCACAAAGTGTCAGATAAAGCATGCAAGAAAGAATGTAATGCATGAAATCGACAAGATGCTCGGAGCACATGAGCTTTACTTATGCACGGGGTCTGCGCCCGGCTTTGTACAAAGGATTACATGCAACATCGGCAAGACTTGTACAAAAGGTGGTTGCCGGAACAGGTTCCGGCAACCGCGCCCTACGGGTAAAACTTACGAAGATGCTCAATGTTCCAGGAGTTGCTCACCGGAATACCATCTTCGGTCTCAAGGCGGACAGCTCCAGGCCTAGTGACTCGTTTCACCCGGTAAGGGCCTTCCCACTTTGGCGTCAACTTGTTGGAATTCTTGGCGGACTGAACGCGTCGAAGAACAAGGTCGCCTTCCTTGAAGCTTCTGGCATTAACTTTGCGGCTATGGTAGTGGCGCAAAGCTTGCTGGTATCGAGCAGCTCGTACAGCAGCCTGAAGACGGTCCCCCTCAAGGAGCAGCGCGTCATCTTGTCGCAGCCGCTCTTGCTCAAGCTCATCATAAGCGAGCACTCGAGGTGACCCGTATACGAGTTCCGTGGGGAGAACTGCCTCTGCTCCATAGACTAGAGCGAAAGGCGTCTGGCCAGTGGCTTGATTTGGCGTCGTCCTGATCGACCAAAGAACCACCGGCAGCTCCTCGATCCAGTTTCTTCCACTTATGCAGCCTGTCGAAAGTCCTGGTCTTGAGCCCACGCAGCACTTTAGCATTTGCCCTCTCCGCTTGATCGTTGCTTCTCGAATGAGCAATAGAAGCGAAGCAGATCTTGGCGCCAAGATCTTGGACGTACTGCATGAAGGTGCGGCTCGTGAATTGTGTGCCGTTGTCGGTGATGATCCTGTTACGAATCCCGAAATGGCAAACAATCGACCTGAAGAACTTGACTGCTGACTGTGTTGTCACCTTTCTCACTGGTTCCTCTTCCGGCCACTTTGTGAACTTGTCGACTGCAACGTACAAGTACTCGAAGCCCCCGACAGCTCGGGGGAAGGGGCCGAGGATATCGAGCCCCCAGACCGAAAATGGCCAGGATAAAGGGATCGTCTGGAGAGCTTGAGCTGGCTGGTGTATCTGCTTGGAATGGAACTGGCACGCTTCACACTTGGTTACTTGTGCAGTTGCATCCTGGAGGGCTGTCGGCCAAAAGAAACCTTGCCGGAAAGCTTTGCCGGCAAGTGCTCTTGCGCCAATGTGGTGACCACATATGCCTCCATGTATCTCTGCCAACAGCTTCTGTCCGTCTTCCCGGCAAATACACTTCAATTTCACACCGTTGAGTCTTCTTCTGTACAGTATGTTGTCGACAAACTGGTACATACTTGACTGCCGGACTACTTTTTCCGCTTCTTCTTGTTCTTCGGGAAGTTCTCCTGTATGAAGGAAACGGACAATCTGCTGTGCCCATGCTGGAGCTTGTGGCTTGACAACAAGGACTAAAGGCACATCTGCTGCTACGGGAACATCCGCTTCTACGGCGAGAACCTGCGGCTCAGCCGGAGCTTGATGTTCCCCGGCAAGCTTGCCGGAGCAAAACTTGTCAGGGGCGTCTGCTTCGACGGGACGAACCCTAGGGCTCGCCGGAGCAGACTGCTCCTCAGCATCCTTGGCGTTGACCTTGGGTCTTTCTTGGCGGCGGCTTCGGGGAGCTCTGCCGGAAAGTAGTCACCGGAAATCAACTTTCTCTTCTTGCTCTGTCCAGTTGATGGTGTTACGGACG
Organism: Triticum aestivum; assembly: GCF_018294505.1. NCBI lineage: Eukaryota > Viridiplantae > Streptophyta > Magnoliopsida > Poales > Poaceae > Triticum > Triticum aestivum. The sequence continues at coordinate 617,595,122 of NC_057798.1, forward strand.
GTTGAGTCAGCTTGTGCACAAAGATCCCTGGTTCCACAGGTAACTTAAGTGCGGCGCACTTTGACAGGCCATCAGCAATGTCATTCTGAGCTCTTGGAACATGTTCCATCTGTAGGCCGTCAAAGTGCTCTTCTAGCTTTCTCACTTCATCAACATAAGCTTCCATCAATGGACTCTGATAACTCTTGTTCACTTGGCGGACGACAAGCTGTGAGTCTCCCCTGACAATGAGTTTCTTGATCCCAAGGTCTGCCGCGATCCTGAGACCGGCAAGCAAACCTTCATACTCTGCAGTATTATTCGTTGCTTGCTCCTTGGGAAAGTGCATCTAGACTATGTACTTGAGGTGCTCTCCGGTGGGTGCGACAAGTAGCACGCCCGCACCGGCGCCTTGCAGCGAGAAGGCACCATCAAAGTACATCAGCCACTCCTTGCTTGCTTCCTTGACGAGGATGCTCGTCTCTGGAATTTCTTCATCTGGTGTTGGCGTCCACTCTGCTATGAACTCTGCCAATGCTCTGCTTTGGATAGTTGAAGTGCTTTCAAACTTGAGGCCAAAGCTTGACAGTTCCAGTGCCCACTCGACAATCCTTCCCGTTGCTTCTGGATTTTGCAGTATCCTCTTCAACGGAAAGCGAGTGACAACTGTGATCTCATGTGCTTGGAAGTAATGGCGCAGCTTTCTCGAGGCCATGAGAAGGCCGAAAAGCAATTTCTGCACACCAGAGTACCTTGACCTAGCCCCCTGCAGAAGGGAACTGACAAAGTAAACTGGGCGCTGCACCATTCTCTTCTGCATCTCCTTATGCGTCTGCGCAGATCCATCTTTATCGGGACCAGAGCCTGCCGGACAAGAGCCTGCCGGACCAGAGCTTGCCAGACCAGAGCTTGCCGGACCAGAGCTTGTCGAAGAAGCCCCCTGCTTGTCGCTGGATGCATCTGCCGTGGCTGCTAGCTCATCATCTGCCTCCCTCTCCGCCACTAACGCAGCACTAACCACTTGATTGGTTGCCGCTATATACAGCAGCAACTTCTCTTATGGCCTAGGTGCGACAAGTGTTGGAGTGGAGGACAGGTATCTCTTCAAGTCCTGCAGCGCAGCCTCCGCTTCCGGAGTCCATTTCATTGGACCTGCCTTTTTCAATATTTTGAAAAACGGCAGGGCGCGCTCAGCAGATCTAGAGATAAACCTGCTGAGAGCAGCCACGCAACCCGCAAGTTTTCGTACATCCTTGACGCGCTTTGGTGCTTCAATCTGCTCAATGGCCTTGATCTTGTCGGGATTGGCTTCAATTCCCCGCTGAGACACAAAGAACCCGAGAAGCTTGCCGGAGGGGACTCCAAACACGCACTTCTCGGGGTTCAGTTTGAGGTTGATCTTGCGCAGATTTGCAAATGTTTCGTCTAAATCTTGGATCAGGGTCGCTTTGTCCTTACTATTGACCACTATGTCATCCATGTAGGCTTCCACATTTCTGTGCATTTGTGGCTCAAAAGCGTGATGGACAACCCTTGCAAATGTTGAACCAGCATTCTTTAAACCGAAAGGCATCCGTACGAAATAGTACGTGCCACACGGGGTGATGAATGCGGTCTTCTCCTCATCCTCTACTGCCATGAAGATCTGATGGTATCCTGAGTATGCATCAAGAAATGAAAGCAAGTCACATCCGGCTGTGGAGTCAAAAATCTGGTCGATGCGCGGCAAGGGAAATGTGTCTTTGGGACAAGCTTTATTGACATCGGTAAAATCGATACAAAGCCTCCATTTCCCGTTGGCCTTGCGTACGACAACAGGATTGGCCAACCACGTAGGATGGAGCACTCCTCTGACAAGGCCTGCTGCTTCCAACTTCTTGATTTCTTCTGCAATGAATTCTTGGCGCTCCACCGCTTGTTTCCTGACTTTCTGCTTGACGGGCCGCGCATGAGGACAGACGGCAAGGTGGTGCTCAATTACTTTCCTGGGAACACCGGGGATGTCAGACGGTTGCCACGAAACACGTCGACGTTCGCCCGCAGGAAAGCAACAAGCGCGCTTTCCTATTTAGGATCGAGCGTGGCACTGATGGTGAAGGTACCACCAGTGCCGTCCTCCTTGGCGGACACCTTCTTAGTCTCTGGTGGAACTGCCATTGCCTTCTTACACTTGCCGGTGGAGCTCGATGGTGCGTCCTCGACGGTAGCGCAGCACTCCGAAGAGGTGCGCTTGCCGGAGTGGGCATCAGAACTCTTGCCGGACTTGGTCTTCTTCTTCCCCCCGGGAGCTTCAGCGGCAAGTGACTTGCAATCTGTTGCGGCCGTTGCCTCCCGGTAGATCTTGTCGGCGCAGATAAGAGAATCCTTCTTGTCGCCAGGGACAGAGATGACGCTTATCGGGCCTGGCATCTTCAGTACGTTGTATGCATAGTGAGAGGCTGCCATGAATTTGGCGAGTGCTGGACGACCGAGTATCCCATTGTAAGGCAATGGGAAGTCAACAACGTCAAAAGTGACCCTCTCGGTTCTGAAGTTCAGCTCACTGCCAAATGTCACCGGTAACGTGATCTTTCCCTTCGGCTTGCTCCTTCCCGGATTGATTCCTTGAAATGTGCCGGTCTCTTCGAGCTCGCTGTCAGGGATCTGGAGTTTCTGGAGCACCGCGGAGGAGATCAGGTTCAAGCCAGCCCCGCCGTCAACTAGCATCTCAGTGACCTTGAGGTTGCGCATAGTTGGTGATACCAACATCGGCAAGCACCCGACCGCAGTTATGCGATCAGGGTGGTCCTCAATATCAAAGATGATAGGCGTGCTGGACCATTTCAGAGGCCTGCGTGACTCGACGGGTGGTTCTGCCGCGTTGACTTCCCGCACCCATTGTTTGAGTTGGTGGTGTCAAGTATGCAGAGAAGCACCACCGTCAATGCACAGGACCTCCGTGGCTTTATGGAACTCCTGCTCATCGGTCTCGTCATCATTGATGTCTTCGTCGTCGTCGTCATCTTCATCCTTGTCGCGGCTGCGAGGAGGTCTGTCGCCTTGCCTCTGCTGCCTCTGCCTCCTCCATGGTGAACCCGAACTCGCCCGCGGCAGTTGCTGCCGCAGCCTCTTCCGTCCTAGTGGCGATGCGCTGCAGCTCCGCATCGGTAGTGTCACGGGTGAGGCTCTTCTGCTTGTCGGCGCGGATCGGCACTTCCTCCAGGCTGTCAAAGAACGCCCGCACGATGTCATCCACAGGCTCTTGCCAAGTTGGGGCGATTCCGTGTGAATCGCACAATGGCATCATCGCGCGGATCCGGTCGAGCAAGGAATTGTTGCACAACGGGACTACGCTCCTCGGCAACATGAATGGGTGCTGAGGGTCGCGTTTGAACAGCTCTAGGAGCATTGCATCCAGCTCCAGGACGGTGAAATTGAAGTTGAGGCCCGGGTGCAGCCTCATGATGTCCGCCGAGTTCTTGAACCCCCAGGCGGGTCTCCCTCGCTTCTGCAGGGGGGAGATGCGGCGGCGAAGGAAATCTGCACCGACAGCGCCTACAGTGAGCCCGACAAGCCTAAGGCGAAGGATTCGGGTGACTGCAATCTTCAGCCTGTCGTCTTCTGGGGCCACGTTGCTCCAATCGTTGCCGCGTACTATTGGGGCTTGGCGTACGGCAGTGAATGGCTGCGGGTTCTCCTCGACGATCCAGCACCACTCCGCTCTCCACTCCTCCCATTTGCTGCGAAGCTCTCCCTCCAGATAGGCTTCTTTCTTGCCGACTCTCGAGATCCAGGCGATTCCTCCGGCAAGGGGCTCTCCTCTCTCGACTCGGGGCATGAAGAAGTGGCAGAAGAGGGCTACGTTTGGGTGGACTCCGACAAAGTTTTTGCATAGATGTGCGAAAACTGCCATGGTCAGAACGGCGTTGGGGGTGAAATCAAGGAGGCGGAGCCCGGATGTGTGCATGATATCGCAGAAGAACTCCGAGAAGGGCGGGCAGAGCCCACAATAGAAGAACAGCGCGAAGAAAGGATACCCGTTTGGAGCCAGCTCCGAGGCGGTGGCCGGGAGTACCCTCGTGCGCGGGTGCGCCCGCGTCTCCGTCGACCAGAAGAGGTAGTAGTACTCCCTCAGCTCCTTGGCGCCGAGCTGAGGGGGGAAGATGGCCCGCTCCTTCCGCAACGCCGCGAGCCGCTGCGCCTCGGCCGATTTCACGCCCTTTCCCTTGTCGGCTTTCGGAGCCATGGCAGAAGTGGCGAAGGAGATCGACGGCCTTGGTGGTGCTGGTGGCGACAGGGGGCGGAGCACTGCTCTCTTTCTGCTTCGAGAAGAAGGGGGAGCGGCGGAGATTTCTGGAAGTTGGAGCAACAAACGGCGAGATGGACGAACTGCCCCTGTTTCCCCTTCTTATAAAGAGGGAGGGGGCAGACGTTTCGCCCTTCCGAATAAAGAAACCCCCCACGATCTCTCCCACGATGCCGCATTCAGCGCATGCCGTTGGGCGAGGGCACGGTGGATACGGAGTAAGATTCGGCGTTACCTGGGTCACGCGTGCCCGTGCCCTGTTTTGGGCCTGGCCCAACAGCGCTCGGCACCGTGTGTGGCCCATGCCCGGGGGCCCCTGTCGGTGTACTAGAATAGGGGTACCCTAGTACCCCGAACTTGTGCACGGGCAGTTGCAGCACCCCGCGGCAAGGGCTTGCCGGGTGACCTCCAAGATACTCCGTGGCTCCTTTGGATCCATTCAAGAACAAAGTACTCAAGTAAAGGAGACAAGGCCCCGGCAAGAGGAGCTTGCCGGGAAGGCCAACCGAGGCATCTCAGGGAACTTGCCGCGACGCACCACGCGTCCCGGCAAGGCCTGGCGAGCGACAAGCTTCCGGGCGTGACAAGACCGCTACCGCGGCAAGACGCTTGCCGCGGCAAGCGGCCACTCTGTGCCCATGCTCCAGCGCATCCACCAACGTGTCGCCCTGGGGGCCTTTCCAGGCACGCGTGGCGGAAGGCTGTGCAGCCAGCGGTAAGCGGTGGCATGCGATGCTGACAAGATCGCCATCGTGGTAGGCGGTGGCGCCCCTGACGGTCCTTTTCTACACTGTTTAGGTGACATAGACGGGCATTTAATGCCCTTGTCCCCTGCCGTCAGGGTTAGGTAGGATACACTGTGCAAGTAGCTGTACCAACCACCTCTCTTTTTACATTCTTACCCTTCTCTGCATTGCCACCTGTCGGTGACCCCTTGTGCATATAAAAGGAGGCCCATGCGCAACGTAGAGGGGGGTTCGGTTGGTTCGGTTCGGCTGGTTCGGATCATTTGGAAGCCAAGAAAACACTTAGCTCTCTTGAGCAAGAACACAATACAATCAGACAAGCAACAGTAGGAGTATTATCTCTCCGGAGAGCTCCGAAGCTGGGTAAACTGCTCGTGTGCTTCGCCTCGATCTGCTCTTCGTGCGACCTCCGCCCCCCGCCGAACCAAAAGGGGCTCGGTCCGCCGGTCCCATAGGTGTTCGTGGATCAGTTTCCCCGACATCTTTGGCGCGCCAGGTAGGGGGCGTCGAGATTGTGTGAACCTGATCCGGCGTTCACACGAGCTAGATCTTCATTTCCTTCATCGACATGCCACCGATGAAGAAGGCTTCGGAGGCACCTGCTCCGTCCGCGTCGATCTCACCGCCACCGGAACAAACGGGTGGTGGGGTTGACGCTGGTGGAAGAACAAACATCGACGAGGAAGCTCACGGTGCTGCCAGGTCCAAGGGCAAGGCTGCACAAACCTTGGTGTCTTTACATCCGTCGCGCCCCTCTCAGGAAGCGCAAGACCGACAGTGTCATGGTATTCGTAGTACCATACGCTTGTTGGACCAAGATCAAGCTGGTGGGTCTCGGGGCGCTCAAGACCAGCATGCACGCCAACATGCTGGCACGAGTGAGGCACTGTCGCCTGGACGGGATACTGCACGTTCTAACATAGTTAGGAGTCTGAGCACATCCCGCTCCTCGCACCGATCACCACTACCGCCCACCACTCCAGCAAAAGCTTTGGCGCGAGCTCAACTGCTCCTGGATTACCCTCCTGCGGAAGACAAGATCGACCAATGGAGGGCCACCATTCAGAGCCTCATCGGCTTCGCCAACGGCGACACTCCGCGGCAGCCGAGCACGTCACTGCCGCGGCAGGACTGCCAGGCGCGAGCCGGTGGCGACGAAACTGGTGGGGGTGCAACCACCATGCACTCTCCACCCCGAAGGCCAAGATCGCCGACTCGCCGGATCCACCTCAACAGCGACTCCACCGCATCGTCGGAGCCACGAGCTCGTCGCGATCAGCGCCAAGTTCTTCGTGAACGACAGCAAGAAGACGCTCGTACTCGCATCGAGCGCCGAAGAGAAGCGCGACGTCAATCCGACAAGCGCGCTGGGCCCTCTGTTGACATGCATGCGCCCGGAGAACCAGGCGACTTGCCGTACGCGGTAGGTTGCCCTGCGTTCACTCGTGAGCTGCGGCAGGTCCAGTGGCCCAGCACGAAGAATTTCAAGCCAGATGTACCGGAGAAGTACGACGGCAAGACACACCCATCAGAGTTCCTCAGCATCTACACCATTGCGGTGCAGGCTGCTGGGGGGCGAGACGAGAAGATCCTTGCCAACTACTTCCCGCTGGTGCTCAAGCCCAATGTCAGATCCTGGCTCATGCACTTGCCGGACAACTCCATATCCTCCTGGGCTGACTTGTGACATCAGTTTGTCGGCGCCTTTACAGGCGGCCACAAGCCTCATGGCCAAGAAAGCGACCTTCATCTGCTCGCCCAGAAGGAAGGAGAGCCCTTACGCAAGTACATTCAGAGATTCAGCCGCGTACAGCATAACATCCCAGATGTCCACCCTGCCGCGGTGATCAGCGCGTTCCATCAGAACGTGCGCAACCGCAGGATGCGGGAGGAGATGGCGATGTGCAAGATCAGAGACGTCAATGAGCTATATGCCCTTGACAACAAGTGTGCACGTGCTGAGGAAGGGAGGAGACTCCCCGGAGAGGACACAGGAGAAGGAGGATCTGACAGTGAGGATACTGCCCCGGCAAGGAAAAACCAGCGGCGGAATAACAGAAAGAAGAAAGGCAAAGATGTGCTAGTTGTCGAGCAGTCCGGCAACGGAGGTGGCGCCAAGAAAGCCAAAGCTGGTGGCTCCGGCAAGGAGATTGCCGCGGAGGCTGTGGCGGTCGCCGACAAGCAGGACGGCACCAACAAGCAGTACTGCAAGATCCACCGCACCAAGGGCCATGATCTCCAGAGCTGCAAGAAAGTCGAGCAGCTTGTCGAGCAGCAGAAGGCTGAATACGAGCGGCGCGACAAGGAGAAGGCCCAGGAAGGTGCTGGGGGATCTGGCAAGAAACGTCCCGGCCGAGGAGGACGCCGCGGCAAGGCCAAGCAGTGGCAAGGAGACAGACCTCCTCGTGGCCGCGACAAGGATGAAGATGACGACGACGATGAAGACATCGATGATGACAAGACCGATGAGCAGGAGTTCCAGAAAGCCACGGAGGTCCTGTGCATTGACGGCGGTGCTTCTCTGCATACTTCACACCGCCAACTCAAACAATGGGTGCGGGAAGTCAACGCGGCAGAACCACCCGTCGAGTCACGCAGGCCTCTGAAATGGTCCAGCACGCCTATCATCTTTGATATTGAGGACCACCCTGATCGCATAATTGTGGTCGGGTGCTTGCCGATGTTGGTATCACCAACTATCCGCAACCTCAAGGTCACTAAGATGCTAGTTGACGGCGGGGCCGGCTTGAGCCTGATCTCCTCCGCGGTGCTCCAGAAACTCCAGATCCCTGACAGCGAGCTCGAAGAGACCGGCACATTTCAAGGAATCAATCCGGGAACGAGCAAGCCGAAGGGAAAGATCACGTTGCCGGTGACATTTGGCAGTGAGCTGAACTTCAGAACCGAGAGGGTCACTTTTGACGTTGTTGACTTCCCATTGCCTTACAATGGGATACTCGGTCGTCCAGCACTCGCCAAATTCATGGCAGCCTCTCACTATGCATACAACATACTGAAGATGCCAGGCCCGATAAGCGTCATCTCTGTCCCTGGCGACAAGAAGGATGCTCTTATCTGCGCCGACAAGATCTACCGGGAGGCAACGGCCGCAACAGATTGCAAGTCACTTGCCGCTGAAGCTCCCGGGGGGAAGAAGAAGACCAAGTCCGGCAAGAGTTCTGATGCCCACTCCGGCAAGCGCACCTCTTCGGAGTGCTGCGCTACCGTCGAGGACGCACCATCGAGCTCCACCGGCAAGTGTAAGAAGGCAATGGCAGTTCCACCAGAGACTAAGAAGGTGTCCGCCAAGGAGGACGGCACTGGTGGTACCTTCACCATCAGTGCCACGCTTGATCCTAAATAGGAAAGCGCGCTCGTTGCTTTCCTGCGGGCGAACGTCGACGTGTTTGCGTGGCAACCGTCTGAGATCGCCGGTGTTCCCAGGAAAGTAATTGAGCACCACCTTGCCGTCTGTCCTCATGCGCGGCCCGTCAAGAAGAAAGTCAGGAAACAAGCGGTGGAGCGCCAAGAATTCATTGCAGAAGAAATCAAGAAGTTGGAAGCAGCAGGCCTTGTCAGAGGAGTGCTCCATCCTACGTGGTTGGCCAATCCTGTTGTCGTACGCAAGGCCAACGGGAAATGGAGGCTTTGTATCGATTTTACCGATGTCAATAAAGCTTGTCCCAAAGACCCATTTCCCTTGCCGCGCATCGACCAGATTGTTGACTCCACAGCCGGATGTGACTTGCTTTCATTTCTTGATGCATACTCAGAATACCATCAGATCTTCATGGCAGAAGAGGATGAGGAGAAGACCGCATTCATCACCCCGTGTGGCACGTACTGTTTCGTACGGATGCCTTTCGGTTTAAAGAATGCTGGTTCAACATTTGCAAGGGTTGTCCATCACGCTTTTGAGCCGCAAATGCACAGAAATGTGGAAGCCTACATGGATGACATAGTGGTCAAGAGTAAGGACAAAGCGACCCTGATCCAAGATTTAGACGAAACATTTGCAAATCTGCGCAAGATCAACCTCAAACTGAACCCCGAGAAGTGCGTGTTTGGAGTCCCCTCCGGCAAGCTTCTCGGGTTCTTTGTGTCTCAGCGGGGAATTGAAGCCAATCCCGACAAGATCAAGGCCATTGAGCAGATTGAAGCACCAAAGCGCGTCAAGGATGTATGAAAACTTGCCGGTTGCGTGGCTGCTCTCAGCAGGTTTATCTCTAGATCTGCTGAGCGCGCCCTGCCGTTTTTCAAAATATTGAAAAAGGCAGGTCCAATGAAATGGACTCCGGAAGCGGAGGCTGCGCTGCAGGACTTGAAGAGATACCTGTCCTCCACTCCAACACTTGTCGCACCTAGCCCACAAGAGAAGTTGCTGCTGTATATAGCGGCAACCAATCAAGTGGTTAGTGCTGCGTTAGTGGCGGAGAGGGAGGCAGATGATGAGCCAGCAACCACGGCAGATGCATCCAGCGACAAGCAGGGGGCTTCTTCGACAAGCTTTGGTCCGGCAAGCTCTGGTCCGGCAAGCTCTGGTCCGGCAGGCTCTTGTCCGGCAGGCTCTGGTCCCGATAAAGATGGATCTGCGCAGACGCATAAGGAGATGCAGAAGAGAATGGTGCAGTGCCCAGTTTACTTTGTTAGTTCCCTTCTGCAGGGGGCTAGGTTAAGGTACTCTGGTGTGCAGAAATTGCTTTTCGGCCTTCTCATGGCCTCGAGAAAGCTGCGCCATTACTTCCAAGCACATGAGATCACAGTTGTCACTCGCTTTCCGTTGAAGAGGATACTGCAAAATCCAGAAGCAACGGGCAGGATTGTCGAGTGGGCACTGGAACTTTCAAGCTTTGGCCTCAAGTTTGAAAGTACTTCAACTATCCAAAGCAGAGCATTGGCAGAGTTCATAGCAGAGTGGACGCCAACACCAAATGAAGAAATTCCAGAGACGAGCATCCCCGTCAAGGAAGCAAGCAAGGAGTGGCTGATGTACTTTGATGGTGCCTTCTCGCTGCAAGGCGCCGGTGCGGGCGTGCTACTTGTCGCACCCACCGGAGAGCACCTCAAGTACGTAGTCCAGATGCACTTTCCCAAGGAGCAAGCAACGAACAATACTGCAGAGTATGAAGGTTTGCTTGCCGGTCTCAGGATCGCGGCAGACCTTGGGATCAAGAAACTCATTGTCAGGGGAGACTCACAGCTTGTCGTCCGCCAAGTGAACAAGAGTTATCAGAGTCCATTGATGGAAGCTTATGTTGATGAAGTGAGAAAGCTAGAAGAGCACTTTGACGGCCTACAGATGGAACATGTTCCAAGAGCTCAGAATGACATTGCTGATGGCCTGTCAAAGTGCGCCGCACTTAAGTTACCTGTGGAACCAGGGATCTTTGTGCTCAAGCTGACTCAACCGTCCGTAACACCATCAACTAGACAGAGCAAGAAGAGAAAGTTGATTTCCGGTGACTACTTTCCGGCAGAACTCCCCGAAGCCGCCGCCAAGAAAGTCCCCAAGGTCAACGCCAAGGATGCTGAGGAGCAGTCTGCTCCGGCGAGCCCTAGGGTTCGTCCCGTCGAAGCAGAGGCTCCAGACAAGTTTTGCTCCGGCAAGCTTGCCGGGGAACATCAAGCTCCGGCTGAGCCGCAGGTTCTCGCCGTAGAAGCGGATGTTCCCGCAGCAGCAGATGTGCCTTTAGTCCTTGTTGTCGAGCCACAAGCTCCAGCATGGGCACAGCAGATTGTCCGTTTCCTTCAGATAGGAGAACTTCCCGAAGAACAAGAAGAAGCGGAAAAAGTAGCCCGGCAGTCAAGTATGTACCAGTTTGTCGATAACATACTGTACAGAAGAAGACTCAACGGTGTGAAATTGAAGTGTATTTGCCGGGAAGACGGACAGAAGCTGTTGGCAGAGATACATGGAGGCATATGTGGTCACCACATTGGCGCAAGAGCACTTGCCGGCAAAGCTTTCCGGCAAGGTTTCTTTTGGCCGACAGCCCTCCAGGATGCAACTGCACAAGTAACCAAGTGTGAAGCGTGCCAGTTCCATTCCAAGCAGATACACCAGCCAGCTCAAGCTCTCCATACGATCCCTTTATCCTGGCCATTTTCGGTCTGGGGGCTCGATATCCTCGGCCCCTTTCCCCGAGCTGTCGGGGGCTTTAAGTACTTGTACACTGCAATCGACAAGTTCACAAAGTGGCCGGAAGTGGAACCAGTGAGGAAGGTGACGGCACAGTCAGCAGTCAAGTTCTTCAGGTCGATTATTTGCCGTTTTAGGATCCCTAACAGGATCATCACCGACAACGACACGCAATTCACGAGCCGCACCTTCATGCAGTACGTCAAAGATCTTGGCGCCAAGGTCTGCTTCGCTTCTGTTGCTCATCCGAGAAGCAACGGTCAAGCGGAGAGGGCAAATGCTGAAGTGCTGCGCAGGCTCAAGACCAGAACTTTCGACAGGCTGCACAAGTGCGGAAGGAACTGGATCGAGGAGCTGCCGGTGGTTCTTTGGTCGATCAGGACGACGCCAAATCGAGCCACTGGCCAGACGCCTTTCGCTCTAGTCTATGGAGCAGAGGCAATTCTCCCCATGGAACTCATATACGGGTCACCTCGAGTGCTCGCTTATGATGAGCTTGAGCAAGAGCAGCTGCGACAAGATGACGCGTTGCTCCTTGAGGGGGACCGTCTTCAGGCTACTGTACGAGCTGCTCGATACCAGCAAGCTTTGCGCCGCTACCATAGCCGCAAGGTTAATGCCAGAAGTTTCAAGGAAGGCGACCTTGTTCTTCGGCGCGTTCAGTCCGCCAAGAATTCCAACAAGTTGACGCCGAAGTGGGAAGGCCCTTACCGGGTGAAACGAGTCACTAGGCCTGGCGTTGTCCGCCTTGAGACCGAAGATGGTATTCCCGTGAGCAACTCCTGGAACATTGAGCATCTTCGTAAGTTTTACCCGTAAGGCGCGATTGCCGGAACCTGTTCCAGCAACCACCTTTTGTACAAGTCTTGCCGATGTTGCATGTAATCCTTTGTACAAAGCCGGGCGCAGACCCCGTGCATAAGTAAAGCTCATGTGCTCCGCGCATCTTGTCGATTTCATGCATTACATTCTTTCTTGCATGCTTTATCTGACACTTTGTGCAGCACCTACCCCCGGTAAGCAATAACGAGCCGAAAGGCCCCATATCTTTATTTTCTCTTCTTTCTTTTTCTCAAGCAAAGGAAAGAAAGGTTCCCTCGCACACAAGTTTACCGGGAGGGAAGGAGAAGATAATGGTGTGGGCCAGGCGTCGTTTAAGGAAGGTTTGCCTTGCCGGGAAGCAAACGACAGAAAAGCTAAGTGGCCAAAGTCTGAGCAATTAGTTTTAATTTTTAAGTTATCTTCCTCGAATGACTGTGCTTTGTATGGAAAACCTGTGTGCGGAGGAACCAACTCGTAGCTAGATGCGCCCTTACTTTGTTTCGAGTCCGCTCAACAACTTAAGTGTGCTGCAACTAGTCGCGACAAAATTTCTTGTCGGAGCGGCACCGCCAGCAGGCTGCTGACGTCCCGCACTCAGCGCTCGCGGCTCGGGTGCCTGTGCCGACAAGTTCCCTAAAAGCGTAGGGTAAAAACATACAAAGCAAAGGATCTAGTAAAAGAAATAACATAGCGATCATTATCCAAAATAAAGTTATATTACAAGATAACTTGTCGCGGCTCTAACACATTGTTCCCATGACATGATCAGCAGTGACAAGGAAAAAGAAAAAACAAGCAGCCTAGTCTACGCGACCACCCTCAACCCTTTTGATCTCGCTCACCTTGTCCACAATGGGTGCGACAAGGGCCTTGAGTGCTTCCAGATCGGCGTCGGGCGGCTGGGACCTGAGGACATTGGTGAGGTTGAGGCCTGGGTTGCGGAAGGCCACCTTCACCAGCACCTTCTGAAGAACTCCCGCGCAAACCTTGCGCGACTCGTCGGCCAGCTGCTTTGGGATCTTCTCCCGAAGCCGCTGGAGGGTTGTCGCCACGCCCTTGAAGAACAAGCTGAGCTTGGCGCTGGGTTGGAGATGCTCGTCGGAAGAGTACCCGAAGTCCTCCATCCCCAGCTGCGCCAGCTCCCCGTCGATGACTCCGGCGATGTTCACCAGACCCTCGGTCCAGTGCTCCACCGTCTCCCTGAACAAGTTTTGGGTGACGGCAATGCTCGCCAGCAGCGCCTCGTCGGCCTTGATCTTCTCCGACAAGGTCACCTCTCGCTCCTTGGCGGCGTCCAACGTCTGAGTCAGTGTGGCCAGCATCAGCTCGAGATCCGCGTTGGAGTCCTTGGCGGCGCTGAGCTCCTTGCTCCTCTCTACGAGAAGACCTTGCAGCTCACCGTGGGCGGCAGCATCCTTCTCGCACTCGCTCTTGAGCACGGCAAGCTCCTCGCCGCTCGTCCTGACATTGGCCTCCAGCTATGCCACCTTCGCCTCCAGCTCCTTCTTGGCGGCCTCGGCAGCTGCGGCAGCGTCCTTTGACTCCTTGAGAGCCCCATCAATCGCTAGCTCCCACGCGGCGAGCTCCTCCTCGTGGCTGTCAAGGTTCACCTTGCGCTGCGCCAACTCTCCTTCTTGCGCAAACAAGCTTTGAGCGACAAGCCATTGCTTCTCTTCGGCTTCAGCCTTCTCAAGGAGGAAAGCTTTCCGCTCCTCGAGAAGTTGCTCCCGCTCTTCTGCTAGGCTCCGGAGAGTCTCATGCCTGAGACCCCGGAGCTCCTCTGCGCGCTTCTCAATGTCGACTCCTGCCCTCGCGACAAGCGCTTCTCGGGAAGCCAGCTTGGCTTGTCGGGCGCGGTAGAGCGACGTCAGCTTCCGCAGCAGCCGCTCCTCTTCAGGCTCGTCGCTGCTGCTTGGCGCGTCGACCAGCGCGAATCCGGCGGAAGCAAGCACCTCTCCGTCAAAGGTTTCTCCCTCGACCGGCACCCTGGAGCTCGAAGCCCAGGGGAGCTTGATGAAGACGCCATCGCCGGCCTTCAAGTAGGCGCCGGGCTGGGGCTCTTCGGAGCCCAGCGCTGCGGCAGCGGCGGAGGGATCGGCGGTCGGTGCAGCGCCTGGCGCTCCTGCGGCCTCGGGGCCGTCAGTACGATCGCCGGATCCCTCGCCGGCTTTTGCGGCGGCAGCCTTGGCAGCCTCTTCGCCGGCGGGCTCATCAGCGCCGGCCTCTCCTTTAGCGGCTTCGGTTTCCATCGGCTCTGTGGCGGATGGATCTGAAGAACGAAGAAGGGAGAGAAGTCAAGCAAATATGCAAAAGGAAAAGTCAGAAGAAGAAAAATCCAAGGGCAAGTTTGTAGGCAAGTGGGTTACCTGTGCTGGGGTCTGCAGTCGCAGTCTCAACCGCCGGAGGATCACTGGTGTCGTCCCTTGCCGGAGAATTGGCCCTTGCCGGAGAGTTCTCCCTTGCTGGAGAGCGCTCCCTTGCCAGGGACTCCTCCCTTAGCGGTGTAGTCGAAGCAGATGGCGCTTCAGGGGCGGCTTTCGGGCCCTCCTGGTGAGGCTGCTCTGCTCCTACACAAATCCAACAGTCAAGATATCAGTAAGAGAAAAGAGCACCCATGCACACCTGACGGTAGGAAGTAAATTAGAAACTTATGCTGGGGGCTATGCTGGGGGCTGCTTTAGGGAGTAGTTGCCAGGTCCGTCAAGGTGGGCTCAGACACGCCCCCTGCTGACACGGTGGGATCGTCTTCGATGACGATCACCGAGGCCTTGGCTCTCTTCGCTGCTCTCTGGGCCAGCGTCCTGAAAAGGAATGGATTCAGATCGAAGCAAGTCAGATACAGACGAAAGCAACAAGATTGAAGAACTACGAGGATAGCAAGAAAGCTTACTCTTCTTCTTCATCATCGGAGCTGAGCGCGGAGAGATCGAAGTCCGTCTCCCCTCCGGTGCGGCGAGGCGGAGGAGTGGGCTCCCTTGCCCGCTTGGCGGGGGCGGTGGCGGTGGACCAGGAAAGTCCCGCTCCAGTTGCCGCAGCGGCGTGAGGCGCTCCCGCGGCAACGGAGCTTGCCGCGGTAGAGCGTGTCGCACGACTCGGCGGCTGTTGACCCGTCTGCCGCCCCGCTACGTCCCTGGCCCTGCGGAGACGCCTTCTTGGTGCTGCCAGGGGCTCCACTTGCGGCAAGCTGTCTGAAGGTTCGGGCTCTTCCTCACCGGGCTCGCTCGGCTCAGCTTCAGGGCCGGCAAGATCTTCTTCACCGACAAACTCCTCGCGCTCGGCAAGGCTTGCCGCCTCTGCTGCCTCTGCCTCCTCCATGGTGAACCCGAACTCGCCCGCGGTAGCTGCTGCCGCAGCCTCTTCCGTCCTAGTGGCGATGCGCTGTAGCTCCGCGTTGGTAGTGTCATGGGTGAGGCTCTTCTGCTCGTCGGCGCGGATCGGCACTTCCTCCAGGCTGTCGAAGAACGCCCGCACGACGTCATCCGCAGGCTCTTGCCAAGTTGGGGCAATTCCGTGCGAATCGCACAATGGCATCATTGCACGGATCCGGTCGAGCGAAGAATTGTTGCACAACGGGACTACGCTCCTCGGCAACATGAATGGGTGCTGAGGGTCGCGTTTGAACAGCTCCAGGAGCATTACATCCAGCTCCAGGACGGTGAAATTGAAGTTGAGGCCCGGGCGCAGCCTCATGATGTCCACCGAGTTCTTGAACCCCCAGGCGGGTCTCCCTCTCTCCTGCAGGGGGGCGATGCGGCGGCGAAGGAAATCTGCGCTGACAGCGCCTACAGTGAGCCCGGCAAGCCTAAGGCGAAGGATTCGGGTGACTGCGATCTTCAGCCTGTCGTCTTCCGAGGCCACGTTGCTCCAATCGTTGCCGCGTACTATTGGGGCTTGGCGCACGGCAGTGAACGGCTACGGGTTCTCCTCGACGATCCAGCACCACTCCGCTCTCCACTCCTCCCATTTGCTGCGAAGCTCTCCCTCTAGATAGGCTTCTTTCTTGCCGACTCTCGAGATCCAGGCGATTCCTCCGGCAAGGGGCTCTCCTCGTTCGACTCGGGGCATGAAGAAGTGGCGGAAGAGGGCTACGTTTGGGTGGACTCCGACAAAGTTTTCGCACAGATGTGCGAAAACTGCCATGGTCAGAACGGCGTTGGGGGTGAAATCAAGGAGGCGGAGCCCGTATGTGTTCATAATATCACAGAAGAACTCCGAGAAGGGCGGGCAGGGCCCGCAATAGAAGAACAGCGCGAAGAAAGGGTACCCGTTTGGCGCCAGCTCCGAAGCGGCGGCCAGGAGTACCCTCGTGCGCGGATGCGCTCGCGTCTCAATCGACCAGAAGAGGTAGTAGTACTCCCTCAGCTCCTTGGCGCCGAGCTGAGGGGGGAAGATGGCCCGCTCCTTCCGCAACGCTGCGAGCCGCTGCGACTCGGCCGATTTCACGCCCTTTCCCTTGTCGGCTTTCGGAGCCATGGCGGAAGTGGCGAAGGAGATCGACGGCCTTGGTGGTGCTGGTGGCGACAGGGGGCGGAGCGCTGCTCTCTTTCTGCTTCGAGAAGAAGGGGGAGCGGCGGAGATTTCTGGAAGTTGGAGCAACAAACGGCGAGATGGACGAACTGCCCCTGTTTCCCCTGCTTATAAAGAGGGAGGGGGCGGACGTTTCGCCCTTCCGAATAAAGAAACCCCCCCACAATCTCTCCCACGACGCCGCATTCAGCGCATGCCGTTGGGGAAGGGCGCGGTGGATACGGAGTAAGATTCGGCGTTACCTGGGCCGCGCGTGCCCGTGCCCTGTTTTGGGCCTGGCCCAACAGCGCTTGGCACCGTGTGTGGCCCAGGCCCGGGGGCTCCTGTTGGTGTACTAGAATAGGGGTACCCTAGTACCCCGAACTTGTGCATGGGCAGTTGCAGCACCCCACGGCAAGGGCTTGCCGGGTGACCGCCAAGATACTCCGTGGCTCCTTTGGAGCCATTCAAGAACAAAGTACTCAAGTAAAGGAGACAAGGCCCCGGCAAGAGGAGCTTGCCGGGAAGGCCAACCGAGGCATCTCAGGGAACTTGTCGCGACGCACCACGCGTCCCGGCAAGGCCCGGCGAGCGACAAGCTTCCGGGCGCGACAAGACCGCGACCGCAGCAAGACGCTTGCCACGGCAAGCGGCCACTCTGTGCCCACGCTCCAGCGCATCCACCAACGTGTCGCCCTGGGGGCCTTTCCAGGCACGCGTGGCGGAAGGCTGTGCAGCCAGCGGTAACCGGTGGCATGCGATGCTGACAAGATCGCCATCATGGTAGGCGGTGGCGCCCCTGACGGTCCTTTTCTACACTGTTTAGGTGACACAGACGGGTATTTAATGCCCTTGTCCCCTGCCGTCAGGGTTAGGTAGGATACACTATGCAAGTAGCTGTACCAACCACCTCTCTTTTTACATTCTTACGCTTCTCTGCGTTGCCACCTGTCGGTGACCCCTTGTGCATATAAAAGGAGGCCCATGCGCAACGTAGAGGGGGGTTCGGTTGGTTCGGTTCGGCAGGTTCGGATCATTTCGAAGCCAGGAAAACACTTAGCTCTCTTGAGCAAGAACACAATACAATTAGACAAGCAGCAGTAGGAGGGTGTGCATGGGTGCTCTTTCCTCTTACTGATATCTTGACTGTTGGATTTGTGTAGGAGCAGAGCAGCCTCACCAGGAGGGCCCGGAAGCCGCCCCTGAAGCGCCATCTGCTTCGACTACACCGCCAAGAGAGGAGTCCCCGGCAAGGGGGCGATCTCCGGCAAGGGCCAATTCTCCGGCAAGGGACGACACCAGTGATCCTCCGGCGGTTGAGACCGCGACTACAGACCCCAGCACAGGTAACCCACTTGCCTACAAACTTGCCCTTGGATTTTTCTTCTTCTGACTTTTCCTTTTGCATATTTGCTTGACTTCTCTCCCTTCTTCGTTCTTCAGATCCATCCGCCACAGAGCCGATGGAAACCGAAGCCGCTGAAGGAGAGGCCGGCGCTGATGAGCCCGCCGGCGAAGAGGCTGCCAAGGCTGCCGCCACAGAAGCCGGCGAGGGATCCGGCGATCGTATTGATGGCCCCGAGGCCGCAGGAGCGCCAGGCGCTGCACCAACCGCCGATCCCTCTGCCGCTGCCGCAGCGCCGGGCTCCGAAGAGCCCCAGCCCGGCACCAACTTGAAGGCCGGCGATGGCGTCTTCATCAAGCTCCCCTGGGCTTCGAGCTCCAGGGCGCCGGTCGAGGGAGAAAACTTTGACGAAGAGGTGCTTGCTTCGGCCGGATTGGCGCTGGTCGATGCGCCAAGCAGCAGCGACGAGCCTGAAGAGGAGCGGCTACTGCGGAAGCTGACATCGCTCTACCGCGCCCGACAAGCCAAGCTGGCTTCTTGAGAAGCGCTTGTCACGAGGGCGGGAGTCGACATTGAGAAGCGCGCGGAGGAGCTCCGGGGTCTCAGGCAGGAGACTCTCTGGAGCCTAGCAGAAGAGCGGGATCAACTTCTCAAGGAGCGGAAAGCTTTCCTCCTCGAGAAGGCTGAAGCCGAAGAGAAGCAACGGCTTGTCGCTGAAAGCTTGTTTGCGCAAGAAGGAGAGTTGGCGCAGCGCAAGGTGAACCTTGACAGCCACGAGGAGGAGCTCGCCGCGCGGGAGCTAGCGATTGATGGGGCTCTCAAGGAGTCAAAGGATGCTGCCGCAGCTGCCGAGGCCGCCAAGAAGGAGCTGGAGGCGAAGGTGGCACAGCTGGAGGCCAATCTCAGGACGAGCGGCGAGGAGCTTGCCGTGCTCAAGCGCGAGCGCGAGAAGGATGCTGCCGCCCACGGTGAGCTGCAAGGTCTTCTCGCAGAGAGGAGCAAGGAGCTCAGCACCGCCAAGGACTCCAACGCGGATCTCGAGCTGAAGCTGGCCACACTGACTCAGACGTTGGACGCCGCCAAGGAGCGAGAGGTGACCTTGTCGGAGAAGATCAAGGCCGACGAGGCGCTGCTGGCGAGCATTGCCATCACCCAGAACTCGTTCAGGGAGACGGTGGAGCACTGGACCGAGGGTCTGGTGAACATCGCCGGAGTCATCGACGGGGAGCTGGCGCAGCTGGGGATGGAGGACTTCGGGTACTCTTCCGACGAGCATCTCCAACCCAGCGCCAAGCTCAGCTTGTTCTTCAAGGGCGTGGCGACAGCCCTCCAGCGGCTTTGGGAGAAGATCCCAAAGCAGTTGGCCGACGAGTCGCGCAAGATTTGCACGGGAGTTCTTCAGAAGGTGCTGGTGAAGGTGGCCTTCCGCAACCCAGGCCTCAACCTCACCAATGTCCTTAGGTCCCTGCCGCCCGACGCCGATCTGGAAGCGCTCAAGGCCCTTGTCTCACCCATTGTGTACAAGGTGAGCGAGATCAAAAGGGTTGAGGGCGGTCACATAGACTAGGCTGCTTGTTTTATCTTTTTCCTTGTCGCTGCTGATCATGTCATGGGAACAATGTGTTAGAGCCGCGACAAGTTATCTTGTAATATGACTTTATTTTGGATAATGATCGCTATGTTATTTCCTTTACTAGATCCTTTGCTTTGTATGTTTTTACCCTACGCTTTTAGGGAACTTGTCGGCGCAGGCACCCGAGCCGCGAGCGCTGAGTGCGGGACGTCAGCAGCCTGCTGGCGGTGCCGCTCCGACAAGAAACCTTGTCGCGACTAGTTGCAGCACACTTAAGTTGTTGAGCGGACTCGAAACAAAGTAAGGGCGCATCTAGCTACGAGTTGGTTCCTCCGCGCACAGGTTTTCCATACAAAGCACAGTCGTTCGAGGAAGATAACTT